>NC_067145.1:41704843-42006194 GCF_903995435.1 Acomys russatus
AGCTTGAGTCCCATAACAGGCACTGTGAGGGAGTGGTGGATGGGACAATTATCCACACTTCTGTCTAGGCTGAGGGACTGGGCTCAGTACTTTGATAACCATTATCATTTCATCTTGGAGGAAAAAAATGAAGCTTTAAGTCAGAAGTCAAATGAAAAAAATTGTTCCATTTGGATGTTTCAGCTATTTGAAGCTCTGTGTAACAAATTGAAAGAAGCGCTTAAGCAGTGCAGAGTGGCCTTGCCCATCCACCTCTCTCTGAGGGCTTTGGTTTCAGGACTGAGGAGAGCTGGCTCCCTCCCCCTCCTCTCAGGGGCTGACATGCCCCTGCTGTTTCATCCACTCCTGCTATCCTTTAAGCTATGTCTCTAAGAACCCAGGGCCGCCCACTCAGGAGCGGAGGCTTCAGGAGCTGGTGATCATCACTTAATACAAGCATCTCTGGAGAAAGCAATAGAAAGAACTGTGCTTGAAGGATGAGAGAACTTCCACCCTACCTAGACACTAACCTTTCTTAACCTACTATCTGGTGTCGCTGATTACTACTTTGCAATTCCCGTTCATCAGTGAAATGAAGCCTACTAATTTTAAAGGTTCATTGGGAACACACCAGCAGTGTATGACCTTATGTTTCCTCCTCCAAATCAAAGTTGTGGCTGAATGACCAAGTCTTATGCTGAGGAACAGGGGCTGCTTATATGTCTTTGGCAGATGCTCAACTTTGGCTTTGTTTTGTTTTTGGCTCTGTGAGACTGGGTCTTTTTCTATACTTTTGGTTCGCCTCCGACTTGCTATACTCATCAGGCTGGTCATGAACATACAATGATCCTTCTGCTCCCAAGTATATGCTTTCAGTGTGGGTGGAGTGTGGGTGGGATGGGGCTGCCAAGGTCCGATGGGAGCCCAGTACACTACCCATAGTAGGCTTACTAGGCAATGGTGACACTTGAAGCAGTTTGAGAAAACTCAGTGGGGGTAAATGTCACAAAGGAGACTGCCTGAAGGACATGCTATTCTGGGAACCACTTCAGAGTTACTTCCATTTAAGCTCATCTTTCTGTTTAAACTATGTCTTTTGTTCAGAATAGGCTTAAAGGAGATTCTACAAAACACTTGTGGACCACACTGTTTCTCTATCAAGGAAATAGTTCCTCTTTCATTCTTGGCCATGCCGTGTGTATCTGAACTGTATAAGATCACTCCCTCTATTTGGAAAAACTTCCCAAAACAGTCTGTGGAGTTTATCACTCCTGACACAGTTTCTGCCTCTTTACAGAGACCCTTGCCTGCCTTCTTTCTGGAGGGAAACATGCTGGCTGATGAGTTGCTTACTTCAACCTGTGGGACTGAGCCTGCTGCCCATTGTGTAAGCAATGAAAATGCGGAGTCAAATGTGTGGTCAAACACACAGGAAGGGCATGCCCACTTCCCTTTCACGTAAACCCCTGGCTTGTTTTCCGTTGCTTTCCCTGAAATAACGTTTCTCAGTTAGGTTCTGCGGCATATGCATTGTCTGATTTTGTGATTTGCAAATTGAGAGTCTAGTCAAAATTTAACTAAGTGCCTCACAGCAAAATCAACCCCCCCAAGACTATAGAAGTGGGATTTGGGGGTGGGAAAAAGAAAGGGTAGATGGACAAGCATGACTAGAGTGCATTACACATATGCATGAAATTGTCAAGAACTAGATTGATAGAAATCTAATCTCTGACCTGCACACCCTGCATACATTTAGCACAACTGTCTGCTTCCAGAAGGCTGCAAAGAGGTCTGGCCTATACTGGACACCAAGAGCTACAGAAGTGACTTTGCTGGTATAGAAAGGATCGTCTCCAGGTAAACTTTGGTGTATACAGAGGCCCATACAAATGACTGGGGACTTCTGAAGTTTTAAAAAATGTTTTCTCATTAGAAGTCATCCCTTGAAGTATCCTCTATGAGTGGTCACGGTCAGCACTTTTCATTCTGGCTTTTTCCTACAAAAACACTAATTTACCCAGTCATTCAGATGGATCATCAACCAAGATGGAGAAGGGGGCATAAAATAAACCAAATGACAGTGAGGATAAGGATGTCAACAGTAAGAGGTACCTGTTGAAAAATCAGAGTGTCCTGCCAGATGCATCAAAATGGGTTTTTGAGTTGAGTGAGCATTAGCAACAACTAAACTTGAGGGGAGACAAGACAATGGGTGTAATTGTGCTCTTTGCCTGTGGAGCATGCAGGCACGCAGAGGCAGGGTTAAGGAGAACTTCCTGGAGTAAGTTTTCATTCACCGATCACTTTTTAACAAACGTTGCCTGACAGGCTCCCTTTTCTTCAGCTGCCATTCAGCTGGCCTGTGCTCACCTTTGCCCGCCACATGAGCCATAGTTTAAAGACATCAACGTGCCGCCCACACTGCAAGGCCTTGTCCCCGGTGTCGTAAGACAGGTCATAGTGCTTATCCTGCTGGAAGAGGTAGGAAGCGTGCATCTGGTTGCAGCTCTGCATCAATCCCTATAGAAGCAAAGAGAAAGTTCAGGGCACTCGCTTCACTCTCCCTTAGCATTGCATTGTGGTGGTGATCGTTTAAAAAAAGGACAAATCATAGACCCAAATGTTACTGTGTCTCTTGGAAGAAGAAAACACTACGTAATAAAAAGGAAAACTACTGGGCAAGCCTGTCCAGCAAGCAGCATAGCCTGACTCTGGGACAAAGGCTCAGGTAGAATGCTGCCAGAGGTCAACAGAAACACACATTTTTATTTTCTTTATCCTAAGACATACATTTATGTTGGGTGTGATGGCACATGCCAGTAATCCCAGCACTCAGGGAGGCAGAGGCAGGCAAATCTCAGTGAGTTTGAGGCCAGCCTGGTCTGCAAAGCAAGTCCAGGATAGCCAACACTACATAGAGAAACCCTGTCTCAAAAACAAACAAACAAAAAAGCCCAAACACATTTATAAAAAACACATAGATAAATAAAACCCACAGTGTGATGCTCATTTTCTGAGAGATTATATTAGTCTAGTTTTGTGGAAATTAAAACATTTCAGAAACCCAACACTTGGGAGGCAGAGGTAGAAGGATTGCTGCAAGTCTGAGGTCATCTTGGTCTACATAGTGAGTTCCAGGGCAGCCTAGGTTACTCTATTAGAGTAAGATCACCCTTTTAAATGGTAAGACAAGGAAAGAGAAGGAGAAAAAGGAAGGGGGAGGAAGAGGCTTCAGAAACTTAGGTTCTTTGGTTTTTAAGATTTATTTTATGTATGTGGGTACTTTGCCTGCAAGCCTGTCTGTCCACCACCTGTATTAGTGCCCAAAGAGGTCAGAAAAGGGTATTAGATTCCTTGGAACCGGAGGCACAAATGATTGTCAGCTTCCATCTGGGTGCTGGGATTCAAACCTGGCTCCCCTGAAAGATTAGCCAGTGCTCTTAAACTTTGAGCCGTACTCTCTAGCCCCAACTTTCTTGTTTGTCAAATATGATTAACCGTGGTTCTTCTAGTACTTTCACTCCTTTGTAATCATTAGAATTTGAGCTATTCAATAGCTCATTGCTCTTATTTTTATACATTGGAATGTAAAAAATATCCAAAGACACTGCGATCCTGAGTTGAACCCAAATGAACAAACTTTCCCATCTCCTGTTCCTTTCCCAAGGACTGGGCTTAGAGATTGCATTTTCACATTCAGTTGTTGCTTATGGTAGTTGCAAAAGAGTTTCCTGTCAGTGACCATGAATTTGCCCAAAGCACCATAACCCTAATATAGAAATAGGCAGCGAAGCGATTGTTCCAAGGAACAGTGAATGACTCATGCTTCTAAGACTACAATAGCATTGCCGCTCTCTTACTGGAAACCCCACCATGACTCCATTTATCACATCCACTGGGAGCTCCTGCGTCATCTGTCAGCTACTGTGTAATTGTGATTTCAGAACAGCTTTGACATTTGGTTTTCTTTCTCTCATGGCTCGTGACAAGAGAAGAAAAGACGAAAACGTGATCACTGAGCTGCAGTAGAAGTGAGAAGCTTTTGAAACAAGTCATCCAAACTAGAACCGAAAGCAACGCGGGCAGTGTTCTTGGTAGACAATAGGACTGACTCCACCATTAGCTTGAGCTTTGTATTACGTAGAGTCCATAGTTGTCTTTGAAAACAAGAGACAAATGACGTGTTTGTATTAGAGCAGGAGGAAGGTACTGAATTTGGAAAAGCCTATCCCCTTACAGACTAGTAGGGTGCGGCATTATAACAGGTGCTCCTATTTTGTTTCATGGGCACAACAACTTTGTGCCAGTTTTTCCTTGGCATTGAAAGCTCACAAATAGATGTGATCAGCACTGAAGGAAAGAACCTCAGAGGGCATGGGTGTGCACATAAGGCTTCAGTGTGATAATGTCCTGGTTCTGAGCAAGGAAACAGCCATAGACCAATGAGCTCCAAATGAACTCCCACACATGGGTGCTGCACAAAACGGAAGTCTCATGTTTAAATAGACTTAGGAACCTATATATTTAAATGTCTTTTGTTTAGATGTTGTAATGTATAACAGAATGTTTACAGGCTTCAACAACCCCTTGGAATGCTAGGATTTGTTTAAAACTCTCATCAATACATTTCAAACCTTTTCACTACAGAATGCTTATTGCAATTTTATATGGTACCATTATTCACTGTATTCCAAGGGTTGGGACTGTGTGTGGTCAGAGCATTGTATGCTCTTGGAACTGAGAGAGTGCTTAGACTTAATCTATCACTTTCTTTTCTTTGATTTATTTTTATTTTAATTATGTATCTTAATGTGTGTGCTAGTTAGTTTTTTGTTGACTTGACACAAACTAAAGACATATATCTGAGAAGAAGGAGCCTCAATTGTGAAAACGTTTTGATCAGATTAGCCTATAGGCAAATCTGTGGGGCATTTACTTTATAAATGATCCATATGGGAGGTGCCACTGTGAGTAGGCGGCCCTTAGTTGTATAAAAAAGTGAACAGAGAGCCAAGGAGAGGCCCTCCCACAGTGGGCTGGGCCCACCCACATCAATCATTAATTGTTAATGATTTTTTATAAAGTGTTCCTTACGGTTGGAAGTTTCACTTCATGGGGTCCCATACATAATTTGACATCAAGAGAAATGAAAACACTGCAGGTGGGGCCTAACCTGTGGAGATACCAACATTTTTGCACTGAATTTATACATCTTTTATTGGTCTCATTTGCTTTTTTTTTTTTTAAATAAGATTTTGGTTTGTTGTTATTGACCCTGTACAGTACACACTGAAGTCCCCTGTCCTTTTCACAAGTCCTAGCAGTAAGTGAAATGAGCCCGCCTCCTCAAGGTCAAGTGTAGCCTGCCCAGCGTTAGCCCTTCTTTGATGTGCTCCCCCATTCATCCCCTTTGGAACAAGAACATTTACTCTGTGCCATTGTAGGTCTTTAGGTTTTCAGTGGTTCGCAGCCGACAGGTAGCGTTGAGTCTCTGAAGAGACTTTGGGACAATGTTGAAATTGTTGAGTTACAGTGATTTCTGCACTGTCTGCATTTTGCATTATGAGCTAGCCACGTGTGTATGGATGGCCAGGGGGAGGATGCTGCAGTTTGAATGTAAAATGTCCCTTCAGAGGCACCTGGTTGAAACCTTGGTTCTCCAGATGGTGGTAGTGCTGTTTTAGGGGACTGTACAAACTTTAGGAAGAAATGGCTCACTAAGGGGAGGTCTTGGGGGTGACTTCCTAGCCTAACTTCCAGCCTATTTGTTTGTGCTCTGTGGAGACTGGAGGTGGCGAGCTATCTCAGCTACATGCCGTACATGATTCCTCATCATGATGGACTGTGCCACCTCATACTGTGAGCCAAAGGAGACCCTTCCTCCCTTAAATTGCTTCCTATCAAGTACTTGGTCACAGGTGATGAGAAAATCAATTAACACCAACCCCCTTTTGAGATAAGACTAGTCTGTAAGACACAGCCTGTATCAGATTCTGCCTTCCTCTTATCTGAAGCAGATAGGCGCTTCCATGTCTCAAACTGTCAATGCGTATTCGGGATGGGAATGGGTTAGGTGCCAAGCCACAGGGCTCTATTCTGGGTAGCATCAAAGTGTCAGACCTTTCTTTCCAGTGCAGACATCTAATCAGATCCAGATCATCCTGTTTCCATCTGACTTGCATTTCTCTTTTTGGCTGGCTGTGACAGAATGCAAAACCACCACCAAACATCCGGCTGAGACATAAATAACAAAGATTTATTCTTTCCTTTCCAGCAGTACAGCTGAGGTGCACATGGGCTAGGGCACATGATGATAAAGTAATTGAGTGTTTCTTTCAAAAGCAGTCCCAGGGGATACTTTTACAATGTGTTCCTCACTTTTTTTTGGGAGGGGGGGGGGGAGAAATTGTCTTCAATTTGTGTCCAGAATTTAATTTCTTTATTAAAGACACAGAAGGCACGCTGCTTAAATTTATAGCTGTTAGGGAGAATGAGAGGTGAAGGAAATAATAATGCCCTTTGGCACAGAAATCCTTCTTAAAGGAATTGATAATCAGAAAAGGGATAAAGATAAGGATTTTTCAAGCAACCAGGTATTATGTGATAGAATATTAATAGACCATTAAAATGAAGTTTTTCAAGGCCAGTGGATCTAAACCAAGTGGTGGGGGTGAGGGGGGGGGGGGAAGGGGGTGGGCTGTACAAACTGATGTACCAACCAAGGACCATGCATACAGAAAACCTAGACCACCTGTCCAGATGTAGTGAGTGGGCAGCTCATTCTCCACGGAGACTGCCTCTGATATGAACTCTGTTGCCTGCAATTTGATCACTGCCCCTTAGAGGAGAGGCTCTGAGGGCACACAGAGGAAAGGTGGGGGGCACGGAATGTAGGCTATCTGGATGAGACATGATAGGCTGTGGTCAGATGGTGGGGGAGGAGTGGCCCCCTGTCAGAGGTCTAGGGGAGGGGAATAGGATGGAGAGTGGGACAGGAAGATACAAGGAAGGAGATGTAAGATGAATAAATTATAATAAATAAAATTTTTAAAAAATTTAAAAGTGAAGTTTTGAAATAACTGTGTTCATCCTAGAATGTTAAATATAGAATGTATGTATATGCCATAGATAGTATCAATTTTATTTTGATGCATAAAAATGTATTTATATATAACATATACATTCCCAGAGAATTGTGGGAAAATGTATTTAAAGACAGTAATGATATCTATCTCCAAATAACAGAATTTTGGGTGAATCTCAATGCATCTGTGTTTTCTAAAATGAGTGAAATATTGTTAAAGCAAGTAAAGTTAAATATTTAAATATTAACCATGACCAAATTTAATTAGGATAAATGGAAACTCTTTATTCGGTTCTTGTTTTCATTGGCTTGGTTTTGTCGCTTGTTTCAAGGCAGGGTCTGGCTCTGTAGCCCAGGCTGGGCGGGCTTGAACAGTCTCCTTCACGCTACAATGTCCAGTGTGAACCCCACATTTGGCGCTTTGCTTAGTTCTTATTAACAAGATGAATGTAAAAGTGAGCACATTTGACATGGTGCATCCTGGCACCAGGAAGGTAGATGCAGAGGTGTTGGCAACAGTGAGACTCTTTCTCAGACTTTTCAAATATCTAAATACCTTGAAAGAAAGTGCTCCTTGCTCATTCTTGTAGTAAATACGTATTAGATGGGCTAAATCTAGATTCTGAATATGACATTCAATTTTAGATTTAACTATGAGATATATAATATACATATGCGTATATATCATGCATATGTATCTAAATCCTAACACTAACTTTAATTATTATATGTACACTTCCTATGGTATAAACTATTCCTCTTTTTCATATTTCCAAAAACAAACTGTGGATTTAATTTTCTGAGGTTAGAACACAGAAGGTCTCTGTATGCAGGGGTGCCAGGGGGAGGGGTCCAAGCTGAGGAGAGAAGTTTGTAGCAACATGCAAATGAAGTCTAAAGGCTGAGAGTCAAGTCTTCCGTTCCCCTCTGGACATCAGATCTTTCCCCTCCAAAGAAGAGGTCAGAGGAGCTGTCTGTGGGAAATGGGCATCTGGACTCCGGGAGGGAACAGGAGAACAGTTAGATCCCACCCCTGGACTGGGCCCAGAGTCAGGAGAAACATACCTCCTCCCTAACCAGGAGAGCCGAGCACTGCAAGGGGACACCCATCATCTTGTGTGGATTCCATGTCACAGAGTTGGCCCTAGAAAACAATCACATAAGAAAGAGGGCCACATCAGGCTCAGGTGACTGAGGCCCTGCCCTTTGCCCCACAAAGCTTCCAGTTGGCTGTGCTTTTCTCATGCTCCAGGATGACACCCCATGTGCAGAAGTGTAGCCTTCCACTGTTCACAGAGAGGAGGAGGCAAACAGGATTCTATCTCTTTCCATTCTCTGCACCTCCAGTGGATGCACACATTTGCCTCTATGGTGGTCTCGGGGCCCTTAAGTGTGTCTTGAATCACAACTCAGGGTCCTGGCTTTAGCTACTGTTGACCCAGAGCACTGGGCAGATGAAAGGATCACCCTTGAACTTCTGTTGTCCCTGCTTCTGACTCTGTCACAGTGGCCTGCATGAGGAAACATTACCACATTGATCATCGGTCCCTCCTTTGATGGCATTTGTCCTACTCACATGTGTCTTCCCAGCAGGCCTTCTGGCTATGCCTCGGAGGCCATCTTCCTCTAACCCGATTTTATGTGTGGTGAGCAATGCGGCCCATACAAGGTTCTACTCCGCTCTCCTCTCCTCTCCTCTCTTCTATTCTTTTCTCTGAAACAGGCTCTCACTACAAAGCCTACGATGATTCAGAGTCCTTATCCTCAAGCCTCAGCCTCCCGAGTACTGGGATTATGGGTATGGTTGCCTATACCTGCCTTACAGCAGAGATGCCAATCAATTCTGCCCTCGTTCATTTGAAACACTATGTTCTTTCAGTAACTGTGGCTCTGAGAGGCACAACTCAGGGACTTACACGACATTATGACCATGGTCCGTATTTCTTTAGTAATAATTACTATTAGCTTAGTCTGGCGAGTCTGAACTGACCCCCACCCTGGCACTGGCATTATTTTACAGTTTTCTTTATGGTCTCTCTTCTTCCTATACTGTCAGCATCCACCTTTCCCTATAGCTCAGATTCCAAACTGCAGTACATGGCTACTGATGTCCCAGGATGACCTCTGTGTTCAGCCTGTATCCCTTCCCTTCCTTTAGTAACTTCCATTACACCAGATTCCTTCTTGTTCTCTGAATATTCGATTCTACTCTTGGGCCTGCCCTCCTCTTTGTGGTTTCACTTTGTTTAACTTTATTTGTCCCTTCGTCCAAATTTGTAAAGCATCTCTGCGGGCACACTCAAGCTCCTTTAATTTCTCCCCTTCACTCTGGCTGCACTACTCCAACCTCTTCCCTCCCAGCGCCCAGAGAAATCAACTGTTCCCACCAAGAATTCCATATTCATCAAGCAAACTCAATGCTTGCCAGGAACCTGAAGGCCTTTGGGATGAGACTCACAGCATGACTTTTATATAAAGACATCTACAGGAGGATGAAGTTAGTGGAATACAGCCCATAGCAGCTGTGGCCACAGTGCTCTCGCTTGCTGCTCCCCTAACCCTCCTTTCGAAGCTTAGCATCCTTGGGAAGAAATGGTGAATGGAGGATGACCTCTTCCCAGACAGAGAACACTTACTGTACCAGGAATCTTATTTAAGCCCATGAACAATCCAGCTCAGGAGTCCGTAGCGTTTGGACAGCATCTCCAGTGACATACTTGTGGCAGATATTCTGTCAACTCCTTGGACAGAATTTCTGTATTTCTACCACTTTCCTGCCCTACCTCTACACAGAGGGTCACAAACATACCCTACCCTCCAACCAGACCAAACTCAACTTTCTTCCAGGACATTAGCAAGCATCTCTGCTCCCCAGCCATGATACCTTGCTTTCCTTTCCATCCCTCACTGAATGATGCTGGGCGCCAGTGATGTTTGGTGTATCAGATGACATCTGGGAAGAACCATTTTTTTCCTCCGTCTTTCTTATCAGCACATTTGCCGTGGTCTCAAGTAGGACTGGAGGCAATTGACAGTGCAGCTTCTGTTTTACTGCAACCCTCAGAGAGTCCTCACTTAGGTCTCCCAGAAGAGGGGACTAAAGACTTGGATTGCAACATCAGACATGCTCTGGCATATGCAGGCTCCCAGCAGGCCTTCTTGACTACACTGGCTTTAGAAAAGGCAGTGCTAGCAAGAAACAGAGTCACCTGAAGGATCTGGTTTGTTCCCAAAGAGGATGTTGGGTAGCGCTTTGCTATTATGCTGTGAGAATGTCACTTATGAATGCCCTGAAATCACAGAGGGCTGAGAATACACCATGGATTTCCCTCCTCTTTCGAATGAGTCTTAAACTTGAGCTTGGGATACTTAGAGACTAGCTATTTCTTTCCTATAATTAAGTCCACATGCATAACAGTTCTCTGATCTTATTCACCAAAGAGAGAACACAGCATGCTAAGAAACTGTAGGATGATTGTCATCTGCTACATGTGCCAGAGCACATGACAGTGCCATTATTTCTGAGTATTCCATCCTTGGCTGCTCCACTTGGTACATTTAGTTATAACCTGGTTTCGAGATTTGTGGCAGGAAGAACACAGAGGACTCCATGTTCCAAGATGAACACTTTGAGCTTTTCTCTCTCAAATAACGGTCTGCAGTATAAAAGCGCGTGGGTGTTTATTTTTCTGAGGCTCCAGGCAGGTAATTTAGTGAGCTTTCAAAGGTGGTGGCAGTGGGGTGCTCCGTGGTTCTTGGTGCTTGGAGCGTGAGGAAGCCATTAAAGGTAGTATAAACCGTGCTTGTTCCCTGGAGCAGTCAGAAATAGTCACAGGAGAGAAGGTATTGTGCATTGGCCACTTCTGCAAGCACACGAAACAGTTCTGGGTAGGTATGTATGGTACTAGGGATCTAGCTGAAATTAGGTGGAAGTACACCTGTCTTTATCTCCCCTTACCCAAGGATAGCCTAGTGACTTCACTTTGCTGGGCCTCAGTCAGGCTTCCTGGTAGCAGACCCAGGGACGGTCACCCCCATGATATGGGGCTTGGCTGCTCTGTCTTGAATCTTCCCCAACTTTGTTTCTGCTATTCAACAGGACACTCTTGGCTCTACCCTTAACCTTCTCCTCCCTTCCCTCTACCCTCATGGGTTCTGTGTATGTGAGCAGGCCTGGTATCACACAGATCCTCTCTGGTCTGGCCTCTGCGTGCTGACAGATGCTCCCAAGCTCACAAAGCCTGCTGCTCTCTGGTCCTGACATAGGACTTATGCCAAGATGTCTAGGGGCACAGCCAGGGTGAGGCTTTTCCTGGGTGGCATCTGGCTGCTTGGCAGGGCATGGTAGGAAGTTGGCAGTCTCTGATGAACTAAAGCTTTCTCTGTGGTCTGGAGTGTCAGAACTCACAACTGCAGCTGACCTGGTTGGCTTGCTATGTGGTGATGGGAAAACTGGTCGCCCTCTGCATGCGGTGCAGAACACAGCCCGAGGCTGTATTTTGTATTCTCTATTTCCTCCCTCGGACCTCAATATGCTTTATGCTAATCAAACATTACTTCCTTTGTGCTTTGCAGCCTTTCTCAATGGTCTGCTGCACCGGCCACAAACAAAAGCTACTTATTGCATCAATCAGAGAGCTAGGTCAGGAAAGGGTTATTGTAGAATGAAGCCAGGAGCGTGAAATCACTGGCATGCCTTACTTTGACTCACCTGACTGTGTCTAATCCCAAAGGCAACTTTCAGCATTACAAATGGCAAGGCATTTACCTGCTTGGAGAAAACTATCTATTGCTTTTGTTAAAGCCTTAAATGTTATTCTTACGATAACATGAAAGCTATAGCACATCTCTCCAGAGAAACATAGACAGCCTGCCCATTTTAAAGTCATGGTGGTTGATCCAAGACACCAGGAATGAACTCTAGAGACAAACCCCCATTTTTGAAATGGGGTTACTGGGTTACTTAATATGTTATTTGATGTTTTTTCTTTTTGTAGCTACACATAGGCAAGGCTCCCAAATATGAGCAGAGTGGTCTTGCCAGCATCCCAGGACTTCCTCAGAAGTGGAATGCCATTTTCTCTTATGTAGCTTTTCACATTCTACATTATGAGCCAGGAAGTTACGCGTACCTCTCCACACCGCTCAGCTTCCACTTGTGTTTCCGGGACATCAGTAGCCCTCCACCCCAAGCTGCCTGAAAAAGCAAAACAGACAAGGAAGAATGCAGCACCTTTCAATGGTATGAAAAGGACCTGCACAGTTGGTTAAAAGAGTGGACCACTTTCTCCTAATGTGAGGGCTTTAAATTTCAAGGCTGAAGCCTCAGACTCCGTCTTACATTTACATATTATAGATTTATAATTCTGGAGCCAAATCGGAGACACATTTCCTCAATCTGCATAAGCTGGAGAAAGATGGCTGTCCTAGCCCTTCCTGCGGTGTTTCAAGTTGCTCCTTTGGAAGGCCCATGCTCTCAGAGTGAGAAAGCCTATGGTTGCCACAGTTGGAGTAGGTAAGATGGCCCGGGGAACCATTAAACGGGCTCCACCTTGAAAGTCCGGATGATTCAGGTCTGTGCCACCTGCACTTTTAGCTTACAGCAACATAAGGAGTTTGTCCCTGGATGTGTAACAGAGTATCCCTCCCCATAGGGGAAAATACTGAAACAAAAAAGATCAGCTGAACTATGCATTGCACTTAGTTGGCGATGGTTTGTGGTCCTTTCTTTATCACAAATATCTTAGCTCATTGTGGATGGTTAGCAAGCACTTTGCAGATGGCAACCTATCTTCAAGCCATACCAAGCGACACACCCAGTTTAAATCCCTTCAGTTCAGCTTTATAAAAATGGATGTATTTTCATTAGAAAATGGTGGTGTTCTTCCTTCATAGTTTGGCACAATTAAGCCTTATGTTAAAACATCTCAAATACAGTTTGGCTTCTTCGTTCACCAAACCCTCAGGGATTTGGTAATCTGTATTTCCCAGTAAGCTGTCAAGCCTGTTTTACCCACTGAATACACAGTTATCTAACTTGACCTTGAGGTTTATAACTTTTTTGTTTTTGTTTTTTTGAGATGGGTTTCTCTGTGTAGCCTTGGCTGTCCTGGACTCACTTTGTAGACCAGGCTGGCCTCGAATTCCCAGTGATCTGCCTGCCTTTGCCTCCCGAGTGCTGGGATTAAAGGTGTGTGCCACCACATCCAGCTAGAATTTTTTGATTTTTGTTACAAATATAAGTCCAGATTATACCTATAAAGGAGACCTGCATATGTGTGACTGTGTGTATGTGAGTGTTTGTGTGTGTGTGTGTCTGTGTGTTGTTTTTATTCAAGGACATTATGGATCAACAAATCGAGGACCAATCATTCAGCTCAAATAGTCATGTCAATAATATTTTCATGTGGGAACCTTAGTACATAATCAGTCTCAGGCTGTTTCTGTGTAAGACTATACACTATGCAAGTTCCGTGACTCTGAAATCTTTAAAAGCTGAGATTCCACCTTTCTGAGCATAAGGAGAGAAGAGAGAGAGAGAGAGAGAGAGAGAGAGAGAGAGAGAGAGAGAGAGAGAGAGAGAGAGAGAGAGAGAGAGAGAGAGCATCCTATTCCATGAGTCTAATGTAAAAGCTCTGCAAAGGTGTTTATGGGTAGCCATTAAGGGGTACTTACATCAACGTGCATCCAGATCTTATACTTTTTGCAAATGTCAGCAACAGCCAAGAGGGGATCAAAAGCCCCATAAACAGTGGTTCCCGCTGTGGCGCTCACAAGGAAAGGAACAAATCCCTACAAAGACAACAAAGCCCCAATTGCGTAAGTGGGGTCTGTGAGCTTATTTATTCATTTATTTTTTGAGACAAGGTCTTGCTTTGTAGCTCAGTCTGACTTGGAACTCAGGATGTAGGCTGGTCTCAGTATGTGACAGTCTTTCCTCCCTGAATGCTACAGCAATAGGCATGGGCACCACACTAGGATTCAAGGCTTCTTTTAGTGAGATGATTGAAAACACGGAAACTCTCCCTGCCGCATACTTTGTTTTATTCATCAGAAGACTTGTCATCACTCCAGATTGGTAAACCAAGGACTCCTCCAAGACGCTGAAGTGTTCACTAAGCTGCATCTGACAGGTGCCCTATGACAGCAGCAGGTAGCCACACTGGCTTTGCTGCACTGGAGGTTTTCAGTGATGTCACCAAGCCATCTGCATACTCCAGGTAGGTTGACAGGTCTTTCTCATTTGTTTTTCTCATTTTCTAGTATTTCCTCTTCTTCACAGCCAGGGCCCTTAGCTTAACTCCTGCCTTAGCATGGGCAGGTGGGAGGGGTGGGGGAAAAGAGGGACTTTGCCAGGCTATGCTATGCTCCTATGTAGAATACCTTGGGTGATTTGTTTAGGGTCTTAGAGGGGAGAGCCACACATGGGGCCAGCCATTCTCCAACCCATGCCAACATGAAAATTGATTTAAATAATACGATATGGTAAGAAGAGGGTGGAAGAAATGTCACTCTAGGCTGCCTTGACTGGCCTGTTGGCTTATAGATGCTGATGTGTCAGAGATTGTCTTTAGGTGGCAGCAAAGCTCTAACCCCATGGTGTATATTACTAGTCACCTTTGTAATACAAGGAAGCTGTAGGAGAGAAAATAAACTGCACATGGAAATAAATGATTGCTACTAAGCACATAGCTACTACGTCTACTGCTAAACCAGGCACGGTACCTTTTATTTGCTAAATATTAATCAGAGGATTCTAAGAGCAACTTCTGTCATGAGCCACTCAAGGGCACATCACTTGATAGACAATGTTATTTTTATTTTTATTTTTGAAACAAGCTCTCCATATGTAGCTGAGGATGACTTTGGACTTCTGATTTTCTACCTTGACCACACTTAGTTTATGGATGCTTGGGACCAAAGCTGGGCCTTTTTGCAAGCTAAACAAGGTCTCTATCAATTAAGTCATATCCCCAGCCTGGTATTGCTATTTCTAAAAGAGTTGTAAATCTGTGCCTTCCGAATCGGATTATGCTTTAATATGGTCCTCTCCAATATCTGCAACAGTCACTCACATGCTGCCTGAGCATGCTAGCTGCGAGAAGTGTTGTTTGTGTGTTTACTCAGTGGCAAGCTCAGCATGTAGGGAGGCTTCAGAAGCCCATTTCTGTATAGCGTTATCTACTCAGCAACTTAAACTTCTGTGAAACACATATATACATGTACATACACACCACATACATGTGTGGTATGTGTGTGTGTGTGTGTGTGTAAGACCAACATAATGGGGATAACCATTCTCCAAGCCATGGCAACATAAAAATTGATTTACATAATAAGATATGCCTGAAAGAGTGTGGAAGAATGTCATAGATACAATCAGCACAGTCACTCTAAGCTGTCCTGACTGTCCTGTTGGTTTATAGACCCTGATTTTCAGAAACATGTGTGTGTGTGTGTGTGTGTGTGTGTGTGTGTGCATGTTTGTGTGTATACTTAGAGACCAACATGTTGAATGTATATAAAATTCATATTCTTGTTAAAGCTTGGAGATTGGGGTTTAGATCTTTTTCTTAAAATAAAACCCAAATGATGTTTTTTAAGGTTATAAATTGAAATACATGTTGCTATGGGTCAAAGATCACTATAAAAACTTACTTTCTGTTTGACTTCAAGGATTCTTCTTTCAAGATCGGATGGGATCATTTTCCCTCTGCAAGGAAAGAGGAATATGCATAGATTTACTTGGATGAGTTTGCTTTGCTGTCTTTACAGTATAAGGAGCATCAAGACGGTAGACTCCAACTCATATCATTAACTAGTGCTTAGTTAAGACAGCTCCTTGGCTGTCTCGAGGGGCAGAAACAAATGCATGTGTGACATGGGACTACTGCTTCATATGTTTGGGAGATACTTGACCACAGCATGTTCTTGGTAAAATGGCCACACTGCCCATCTACTTTGCCCACAGACTGCCAAAACCCATCCTTTTGATTAATTTGGGACATTCCTGGTTGAGAACAAGGTGATTTGGCAATGTAAAACAAACTCAGAAAATATTTTCACTCCAAATCTTCCAATGGATTGATATGTAGGTTTTAAGAAGCAAGAATCCATTGAGACATTTGGATGAAAACTGTAGGGCCCCAAAACACCAATATACCCACTATGTCTGAAAGCATAAAGTAAGCCAAAAACCAAGAGATGCAATTTTCAAATACTTAGACGAGCACACGAGGAAGAAACATCATGTCGTTCCCAATAGATCTTTCCCAAGGGACAAAGCTTCCTCTTTGCTTGCTATGATAATCCCATAGGAAGGCATGAGAAGAAGAGGCAGCCTGAATTAGGACACCATTTCTTTCCTAAACACACAGTGACCACTGGCTCCTTCATCATACCTTCTGGTGTCCTTCCAAAAATATGTGATTTTAATACACGTTAATCCTTAACTTTTCTTTAGTCTTTAATATAATCTGAAAATTCTGTAGTGAGCATGCCAGTTACAGTTTTTCTACCATCTTTATTACAGATTAAAAAAAAGAAGAAGCATGGCAAAATAGTTGACATTAAATCTCAAAGCTTTGACACCCACTGGCTTAGACGGTTCTGCCAGAGCAAAGAGATTCCTACGTGTTTACACAGGTAATAGTGGTGGGTTGGGTTTCTAGGGACTGGGTTGTCAGGTTGGAATTTAGCAAAAGGCATTAGAGGTATATTGCTGTGAAGAGCAAGTCCATAAGACCAGAGCATCCCATCTTCCAGACTCCTGCAAGATGGCAGAAAAGAGAGAGGGAGATGGGCTTGGGAATGAGCACCTCACACCCTACACATCCCATCTTTCAGAGATTCTCAGGATTATCCTGTAAGGTTCAAGCGTCCCTAGACCAGCCTTCTGAAACATTTTATTCTATTCATGGCTTCCTTTGCCCGAGAAAGTTTTGTATGTTCTATACACAGATATAGAACAGGTGCACAGGCAAAGAAATTTGTTTTATCTTATCTGCAAGTGTGTATGCATGTGTTCACATGGTCGTGTGTGTATACAGGTGCACATGCCTACAGGTACACACGTTCGTGAACGCATGTCTGAGGAGGCTGGTTCTAAGGTTCCAGACACAGTTTCTTTTGAGGTAGGGTGTTCTGCTGGCCTGGAACTCACCAACTAGGCTAGGCTGACTGGCTAGGAAGCCTCGGGGATCTGACTGTCTCAGGCCTAGCTTTTTAAACATGAGTTTTGGGGGGTTGAACTCATGACTTTGAAAGGCAAGTACTGTAGACTGAACCACTTACCTAGCCCAGAAACTTACATTAGGCTTTGGCATGCATTTAATTCTACTGTTTGTTAAGGAAGGAAGCAAACATGCAATAAGATGCAGGCACCTGCTTCATTTTACACAAAGAATTAAACCTTGGCTGAATACTTTATGCTCTAGGATGAAGATCATCTTCAGGATTTTCCAGAGTTGATACATGTATTTATGATGGCAGTTAAAATTAATCATTCTAACATATAATCCAGAAATATACTAATTTGATATTTTTATGGTGAAGTGTGACAAACAAAAACCATTAAAAGTCTGTTTTGTAATTGAAAAATTGAGTTACTAAAGTGTCAGAAGAACTTGTAAGTACAGTTAAAGCACTGAGTTCCTAGAGTCCAGTAGCCGTTAGTCTTAGCCAGGTTGTTATGGCTGATGGTTGTCAGTACTGTGCAGCCTGGAGGCATGCACTGAACACAGGGTGCCTGCCACACCATTCAGAACCAGGTCTGCAGCAAAGTTGCTCAGTACAGACATGAGTGGGTGCTGCCAGAAGCATTTTGGAATCACTACACCCTGATTTTGAATTACCATTCACTCGTTGCTCAGTCATCATCCTTTTACTGATGCCAGACTTTTCATGGCCCCACAGTTAAGTGACCCTAGATTGGGTTGTGACCTGCCATTGACGAAGCTGTGGCCCAGATCACAGAATGTTCCACCCTGCTTTCAACAAACTGTTCAAACTTCAGAGGAAAGCCTCCCGATTACAAAGCAAGTTAAAATTGGCATTGTATTTTTGTAGGTAAACACGGAACTTCAAAGGAAACTCTTGGAAACTGGTTAGGCATTTCTTGAATATCTACTTTCCACAAGTGTGGAGAGTCTGGGGTGGACTGATAATGGACGTTTGCTCATCAGATTACATCAGGGTATTTTATCTCCTATGAGTCACACAGCTGTCACTGAGTAGTCAAGAGTTGGGGCACATTACAACTGGGGGTGACCTTAAGGCCTGGCTCTAGTTCACCTCATTTATCAAATGGGGAGGAGGCTGAGAGGGGAAATGACCACCTGACACAGAGGCTGCCAAAAGGTCATGGGTTATAGCAAAAAACCAAACCAAAACAAAAAACATAAGGCTTCCAGAACAGACTTAAAGGGACTGCCATGCTCTTAGTAAGGCTATTTGAAAGGTTGGTTTTTTTGTTAGTGTCTGAGGAGTTTATACACACATTTATTGTGTTTTGATTAAATTTTCCCTCCACTATCTCTCCTCCAATTCTTCTGCTCTCTTCACCATCACTGTTTCTCTTCATTGGCTCTTCTATTTTTTTTCTGACCCACTGAGTCCACTTTGTGGGGGCTGGCTGTGTGTAAGTGGGTGTGGGAACACCACTGGGACATGGATAGATAGTCTTCCAGTGGCCACATCCCTGAGGAGAACTGAGGAAATGTTCTATTCTTTAATGATAACATTCTGCTTTCAGGAATCAGACTTAGCATCCAGCACCTGGGAAACAGCAGTGAATGCCGAGTTCACTTCCAGTTACATTTCCATAGTGCAATACAAGAATGTCTCTCTCATCAGAGAGACAGTATGGGGCTGTGGACATAAGATTTATCATCTTTTCTTATTAATTTTATTTTGTTTTGAGAACTTCATTTGTGGGTACTATATTATGTCACTTCTTCCCTCCCTCCCTCCTCTAACTCTTCCTGTGTTGTTTCCCATCATCCCAAATTCAAGATCTTTTCTTGGACACATGTGTATACAGGCCAATGAGCCCATTTAGTGTTTCTCAGATGTACATGTACCCACCCCCCTCATCAAAGAAGTTTCTTTTAGCTATAGATGGAATTATTGCTGAGATCTACAACTGGACAAAATGCAGAGACTAAGTGACAGTGGGATGCCCAACTCCAGCTGATACACCTACAGTGCAACCCCTACACCCAAGGATCCAGGAGAATCTCAGAAGAGGAGGCAGAGCACTCATAAGGGCCAGAGGCTCAGGCCACCTGTTGATAGACAGTGGCCCCTAGACATGACAGGAACTATATACCCATGATATCTCAACAGTGTGGTTGCCTGCACGAAGCTGGTGTAATGACCTTTGCATTTTTTGATCTTAGAATTCACTGGATCACTTTGGGACACCAGTGCCTAATATTTAGCATGCCTAAAAACAATCACTCAAATACTACTTTAAAGTGTGAGTTCCTTGGGTTCAATCTCAAGGATTTTGATTCAGGAGGTCAGTATAGAGTTGAAGAATTAAGCTATTGGACTAATATTAATGAGCATCCACAATGTGCAAATATCATTTATATCATTCTTTGATCTGGGGTGCAAGGTGACAGAACAGGAGTTTTGTGTTTTGCTTTTTGCTTTGGTTTTTTGAGACAGGGTTTCTCTATGTAGCTTTGGCTGTCCTGGACTCACTGCAGGGCTTCTCCCATGCTAACATGGTAGAGAAACATTAGAGAGAGAAATCTATAGGACACCCACCCACGTGATTATGATGCAGGTAGACCCAGGTTCACACGTACAGAAATAGTGCTTTAGCAATGTACACTCAGCCTGGGTAGCATTGAAATAAAGTAATGAGCCAGCTTTTCATATGATCTATGGTTCAGGCAACAAGCAGAAGGGACTCCAGATGTAGCAGACACCCTCTGCCTGCCCATATGCTGTGGGGCAGAGAGCACTGGGTGACCACCAGCAGCCTTTCTGAGGATTTGTAGCTGCCTGTCTGGTTTCTAGCCTTTCCAGATGAGCACTCCATAGCACATAAGAGGCTCTGTATCCTCTCTATGCCTGGCCTACCAGGATCACTATAGTAGAAATGTCTTTCACATTTACACATCTAGCATCCAGTAACCTCACAATAGCCAATGGTGTGCACCATTAGTGTGGTGGAAGGCACTGACAGCTAGGTGAGGGCAGCTGAATCAAGCTGAGGGAGTGGTACAACGATTTCATATTGAAGTTCTTGGTAAGTGGTAGTTTTAAAAAAAGTCACACTGTAGTTTCAGATACAAAGTTGCTTAGGTAAAATTTTGGAAAGATGCTAGTCAGTTAGGAAAGTCTTTGTGGTAAGATACCCTGGACTGTGGGCTGTGGTTCATCCCTGCATACCCGTGGACCCAAAGGCAAACACTGTCTTCCTCCATGGAGCTCATAAATGGAGAGGGTGTATCTGTACATGGAACTCATTCATAGAGCGGGGGCGTCTCCAGACAGGCTTCTAGATGGCTACAGAGAAGGTGCTGCATTATTGCATGACCTTGTCTATAGCTCTTCAGAAACTGAAAAGTTCCTACCAGTTTTTCTCAAGTTATTAGGAAATGGGCATGGCTTTGTCCGGCGCGTTCATGTGCAAAGAGAGGACTTATACGAAATCTAGTGCGCCATATTTGACCATGCCCTCTGGATGGGGAGGCCTGGCAGCACTCAGAGGAAGGATAGCAGATTACCAAGAAGAGACTTGATACTGTATGAGCACATACTGGGGGAGGAGGACCCCCTCAGTCACAGTCATAGGGGAGGGGAGTAAAGGGGAAAATGGGAGGGAGGAATGGGAGGATACAAGGGATGGGATAACAATTTAGATGTAATATGAATAAATTAATAAAATATATTTTAAAAAATTGTTACCCATGTTGCAGCGCCTCTGGCAGCAGTAATGAATGGGCAAGCTTAGAAGCATTCACCCCGTTACGCTTGCTCACATGATCCCTGATCTCCCTGCCAGCAAGGCAAGAGAATCATCACGGCTTACTTGGTGGATAAGGAAGAGACAACTGAAGATGGGAGAATTGGATTCTGTCGAAGATTCAAGGCTTATTAGCGGTATTAGAAGAGATAAGTTTTCCTTGTATTGATTTATAAAATAGTAGTGCTTGCCTTGTGGATTTTCTATGAGGACTAAATGGTGTGGGAAACACAAGCACTACAAAATACAAAACACGAAGTTCTGCCTCGCATACAACACAATGTACGAAACCATGCTTGGCTATTCTAAATAACATGAGAGGTCAGAAGAAAGTAAAAATGGCTTTGATAGAACATAAAAAAATGAATGATTCTGGAGGCCTAAGTCAGGGTAGGTTCTCAGGGGGATATGAGAGGGACTCTAGCAGAGATTCCTAGTAGCAGGGGCCACAGAGACAGAAGAGGGCACCTCTAACTAGACAAGTCTCCTAGTAGAGGGAGGGGAACACCAACACACCCATAAAAACTTCGACCCAAAATTCACCCTGCCTACAAGATGTGCAGGCTTTTTTTTTTTTTTTCCTTTGAGAGAGGGCTTCACTATGTTGGCCTCCAGATACTTCTGCCTCAGTTTTCCAAGTGTTGGTATTACAGGCATGTGTGGACACATCTAGATATGAAAGGCATTTTTAACAATCAGCAATATCTATTCCAGAGAAGGAGGAAGGGGGAGGAGGAGGAAGAAGAGGAGGAGGGAGGAGGCAGGGGAGGTGAGTGGAGAAAAAAAGAAACTCCTGGTAATTTAAGAAAACTAGGGCACTTCTGTGACACAATTAAAATCATCTATCTCAAAGTAAATGTCAGCATTATACAAAAATGTAGTACCCTAGATACTTGTCCATTAAACTTAACAACAATAACACTATTTAATTTTTTTTCTTGCAAACATTCTTCTTAAGTAACAGAAATTCCAAGCATTAACAAGTAAAGAGATTGAATTAGAAAAAAAAAAAAAAATTACCATGAAAACCTGCCTCAGCACCTACTGTCTTTACTAGTGAATTTTATTAAACATTTAAATTGAGGCTTAACAAACACTCTCTACAATCTTCTGCATAAGGGGAGAATTATTATTCCAAACTCTTTCTGCAAGAATTACTTTGATATAAAAATAAGGAAAATACAGTACAAGAAAAGAAGCCCGCAGGGTAATAACAGATGAAAGACTCTTCCAGGAAACCAGGAAGTGCAACACAGCAATATTTCAAAAGCAAGCGACACTGCAGCCAAATCTGATGTGTCCTTGTCATACAGGATGAGCCAACATACACATATATCAAGAGACTGAAAGACAAAACCATCCCCATCTCCACGGCTGCAGGAGCAGCATCTGACAGAAGTCAACATCACTTCAATGTTAAAAAACGCCCAATGAATCAGGTATAGAGAAAGTGTATGTAAAGGCACTTGAGGCCATATATGAGTAGCTCATCGTATTCAGTCCTGAATAATTGGAAGCTTAAGGTCAGAAACAAGACAGGAGTGGCATGACTTGTCACTCTTCATAAGCCTCGCACCCTAAGCCCTAACCAGAGACAGCAGGCAAGGAAAAGAAGCAAGACACAGCCAAGTGTGTTAGAAAGTAAAGATTCTGCTTCTAGATGACATGATCGGATGTAAGGAAAACTAAAGACTCCACCAAAACATTGCTTAGAAACAGTATTGAATTCAGTGAGGTCTCTGGACACCAAAATGCACAAGGGGGAAAATATCGGTGTCATCCTAGATGCCACCAATGGTCTATTCAAAGGAGAAAGTAAGAAAATAATTCATTTCAATAGAAGAAAAAGAATAAAATACTTAGGGATAAATTTAACCAAGGAGCTAATAGAGTTCTATACCTCAACCTGAAAATGGATCAATAAATGTGGTACACATGGATACAATGGGATATTATTTACCTCTGAAAAGGGATAAGCAGACAGACCTTGAGGACATTATGCTAAGAATTCCCACCAAAAGTCACTGTGTGATCATCCTTTCATGAGTGGGGACTGAGCGTGACAGAAACTTCTATCAAACTCATAAAGAATATACAATAAATATAAACAGTGGTTGGCAGGCACGGGGAGAAGGTGGTGAGCAGCTGTTGTCTGATGGGCAGACTGGCACCTTTCATTTATGATGAAATGTGCACACAACGCAGTTAAGGTGGTGCTGTGCATTTGATTGTAATAATGATGCTCATGAGAGAAAGTAGTTTTCTTAACTGGTGAAAGTGAGTAGTTCTCTTTTGAGTCCGAGTCCTGACTCTTTACTGACCAGCCACGTGGCCTTAGACATAGCATCTCTGGACATATTGTTTTAAATTGTTGCCTGTGTGTCAACATACCGCAGTACACTGTGTTGGTAAGGGTACGTGTGAGGCAGTGTACCACTCTGAGATCAAGTACGTACAGCAGCAATGGGTCTCTGTTGTTAACTCTTTCATAAGTTCCTCAAACAGGACATCACAAGTTCCCCAAATCCTTTGCATAAAAACTCAGAGGAAACTGGATGCTTGGGCTTCCCAGCTCTGCTCTGTGATAACCATATCTCTGGCATAGTCTGCCCTGTTACTGTGCTCTCAGGTGCTCCCTGGGGCCTGAAGGAGCTCATTAGCACTCTCAGTGGTAGCACTGGCCACAGTTCAGTTAATTTAACAAAAGAGTTTAATGACCCCAGATTATGTACAGTTTCAGTTGTTTTAGTAAATTGTATGACAAAATGTGGCACCTTAGCAAGCATAGGGAGCTATACTCTTAAAAGCTGGGTGAGTGTTTTTAAAACAGCAAAAATGTGTACAAAACATTAGTAGTTAATCTGTGTTCTAAGAACATTAGTCAGAGTAGCTTAATAGAATCCTTGCTGCCTGAGCTGGGTGCAGCCAGTCACCCCCCTTCTACCACTGTGCCAGCCAGGTATTGCATGTCTCTGTCAGAGTTATCTCCTGTAGAGCCACAGCAAATTACTAGCAATTGAGATAACAGAAAGGGAAGTCTGAAGGGAAAAGAAAAAAAGAGATGGAGACATGGAAGAGAGGGGAGAGAGTGAGTGGGAGATGGTCACGGAGGGGATCAGTTTCTGGAAGTACCCATGAGTCCATGCAGGTGATAGAGGAAGAGAGAGAAAGAGAAGATACAAAAACACAGGCCTCCCCTTCCCCTCCTGTTGAATGTAGGGTTTGACAAATAAGCAAGAAAGGATGGAATTAGAAAGGGACAATTTTGCAACCATCAAAAACAATTCAGATAAGAATTAGAAATGGACGCTCAACTAACTAGAGGCTGGATGCTGCAGGACTCAGCGCAACTTCTTCAGTCATGCATGCACTGCCAAGAGAGTACAGTTGTTCTGTGATGTTTATAGTTGACATCACTAACAGTGAGCCCAACCTCCAGAGGCAATGCTCAGGAGAAAACATGTTTCTATGGAAGTCCTTCTCCAGACACATCCCTGGAATTGAATCACGAGTAGAATCAGATAATCCAAATAAATGATCTAGCTCTTCAGACATAGGGTCAGGTGTTCTCAAGCAATCCCAGGCAGGAAGGCCAGCCTGAGCATCAGGGTGAGAGAGAAGGAAGGAAATTAAGACAGAAAAGAAAACAGATCATCTGACGAAAGGCAAAGGACAGCAGAAGCAAGGCTCCATGCTAAAGGAGAGTGAAGAACTGTTTAACTAGAGTGCCAGGTGGTGGTCATGGTGGTGGTCATGGTGGTGGTCATGGTCATGGTGGTGGTGGTGATGGTGGTGGTGGTGATGGTGATGGTGGTGATGATGGTGGTGTGGTGGTGGTGCTGGTGGTGGTGGTGGTGGTGGTGGTGATGGTGGTGATGGTGATGGTGGTGGTGGTGATGGTGGTGATGATGGTGGTGGTGGTGGTAATGGTGGTGGTGGTGATGGTGGTGGTGGTGATGGTGGTGATGATGGTGGTGGTGGTAATGGTGGTGGTAGTAGGGCTCAGCTAGCTTAGATTAACCAGTGAGTTCCTGGTCCATGACAGATTTGTCTCAAAAACAGGTGAGCAATGTCTGAAGAAAACAAATCAGGTTTTCCTCTGGCTTCAACATACATCTGCTTACACATACACAAACACACACACACACACACACACACACACACACACACACACACACACTTTAAAAGTAATTTTAATATAAAAAATAAATTATTACTGCTATTATGGAATATTTCTGAGTTCTATTTGGTAGTTGATTTTAATTATTATATATTGTTTTCAAATCAGATTATAACAACTTTGAGAAAAAGATCATCATTGGCAGTTATAGTTTCTGTAGTGCCTATTACTTTACATAATAAATGTTAAAAACTTTACATTTTTATTAGCTAAAAATTGAAAAAGTAAAGCAATCATGCTCAAATCATCGTGGGTTCCACACTTCTCTCCTGCTTTTGACCTATCAATATTAAAAGACACACACACACACACACCAGCCATGGCCTCAGCTTTTCTGGCATCAGCATTTCTAGGCTCACCCTTTAGGACACAGACATTTAGCTTTGGTGTTTTCTTCCTTTCCACACCTACCACTCAGTGTCAACCCCATAAACTGCCTTCTGCCTTTCCTCCTCCACTGAAGCTGCTCAGACAGCCTAATCAGCTCCCTCCTAATTATAGTGCTATATCAACGGGCAGCTAGTCACTCACCTTGGCTGGAAGCAGAGCTGACACTGTTAATCAGTTTCTGCCTCTAGAAACTCTCCTGGCCATTGAATCTATGCCCCCCCCCCCATCTTCCTCTGGCCACTCTGGATCTCCTCTCTTGACCATTTCTTTCCTGGGTTCCTTCCTAGGCCCATTGCTACATGACTTCTTTCGTGTCCCGAGCTCACCTGTCCAACCACCACTTGTTACTCTCCCTTGATATCTTTTACACTCAACATCTCTATATCTCCTCAGCTCCTCCCTTAGCCAGAGCGCCTCACCTTAGAGAACAGCGCTGAAGCACCCTAGCTGAGAAGCCAGAGTCCGGCATCCATCCTGGATGCTCAGCCTCCTCAGTGGCACTCCTGCACTCGTCTTCCTGCTGGTTGCTACTCCCTGTTCACATTACTCCCATAGCCACCAGCTTCCAGCCGTTATCCCACATGCCACCCTCCTTTAAGATGATCCTGAAAACAGAGCTGTAACGTTGCTTCCCCGCTCAGGACACTTCAGTGACGTCAGCTCACGAGCTCCTTCCTGACAAGGACATTGTGACCACACCCTGACTCATGTTTGGAATGTGCTCTGGTCCCTGTGTGAAACATTTTTTCCCTTTTCCTCTTTATCCATCTAACTCCCAGCATTCTTCCTCCAGAGGCACATTTAGGTGTGTATGAACCAACGTGTGACCCCCCCCCCCCTCTAGTAGTACTTCCATTCTTCATCAACTGCTGCTTGTTCCACGGCATTTGTACCGTCTGTAATCACGGGCATCGTGCCTGCCACTGCACTGCAGCCAAAAAGTCACTCACAGGGCACATGTTGACCACATATTAACTTCATATCCTTCTACCTTATCATTCGTACAACACACATTTCTTTTCCTCTTCTTTGACTAAGTCTTTGAGAAATATCTTTTTCTTCAGGGGCTTATTCTAACTGAATTATGTAGCTTTTTTCCACACATATTTCCCCCTAAGTATTAATGCGCTTCTATGTCCTTAAGACACATGAACATGCTACTGATTTGGATTCCACTAATTCAAAAATCTGTGACTATTACTTCTAAATGAGATTGTACCAACTTTGAGAAAAGACCCAATGACACACGAATAAAAATTTAGTAACCCTATCACCGAGAATATTAAAACTTTTACCAGCAAGCAAGGAAAACTCTTAAATTTGGGTTTGTGGGTAAAGGACTTACTTTACACCTCACTCCTTTGGTTGCAATTCATTTTTACATATAAACATAATTTTCAGTTATGGTAATTTCTATTAAAGTACAAATGATGAACCAAAGATTTATATTGCCTTTTCTTACTCTACTTTTATTAGAGTATATAAAAATTTAGAATGCTTCTTGATTTTCAATGCAGGAGAACACAGTCTAATCAAATGAAAACTTAAATAAAATATGTGCAGCATCTCCCCTTTATGGTTTCAGCTAAGGACTGAGTTTTGCTTTAAACAGACCACCAAAGCCAGTCCCCATGATAGCTGTGGGCGTCTCCCTCCACATATGGGTGTGGGTCTGTCCTCTGACTCCCGTCACTAGAATAGTTCTCTCTAATTGTGAACCTTTGTTGAAAAAGAAGGGCAAACCCACTACTGCACCCACAATATATACTACACTGAAAATCCAACCATACAACAGTCCCCTTCTGATCCACAGCATCTTTCCACCTACACATCCTGCTGTCTAAGTACTGAGATGAGATGTCCAGAGCCTGGTGACATGGTGACAGTCAGAGCACAGCTGTCTGATAAACACCTTTGGACCAGTCAATAGCTGAGTGAACTGCTTCCTTTTAATTTAGTGAGACTTCTTACTTGATCCTTTAAAGATTGGATCTGATTTTTCCTAAATTCCAGATTTATCAGTCAGCTTGTACTTCACATGGATAGCCTAAAGATGATTTTCCCTGCTCTCCCCACAATGGTATCTCACCCATTTCCTCAAAAGCTATGAAGTCTGGGTACCAATTAGGAAAGACTTTCCTCTGCTGCCCAAAGCTGTTGAGCTGATGAGGCATCATTTTCTTCAGTAAGTTTACATAACCCATGCTGCTAGGTGCTGACTCAGCATCAACTAGTGCTTCACTCTCCCAGGGCTAATGTGCCCAAGTGATAAATGTCCCTCTACAGCGGCTAGTGCAGACATTTTTGATTGATTTAACAAAGGTTCCAGTCCATCCAGGAATTGTGCAAGGCTCCGTGCTTTCGAGAAACAACATCTGGAGAATGCAAGCAGGCCTGTGCTCCAAAGGAACTGTGCGGCCGGCCACGGCACTGGTACCCAACAGTCAGCTCCTCTTTGCACAGAGGTAGCTGTGGGGGAATTTCTAAATTGCTAACCAACGGGGTTGAGGGTTCATTTGCTCACCTCTCATCACATTTAATCAGAATCACGCTGTCTGTTCCGATCCCTAAGGCGGCAGCCCCCTTCTTGAGAGAAAAGTGGCTCTGTTAAAAAAAAAAAAAAAAAAGCACATTTATGATTAGTTCTCTCTGAAGAGCACATCTTATCTCTCTGCTGGCTTTCTGCCTTCTTGTTCTCCTTTTGCTGCTTTAATGCCTGGGCTTCTCAGGGGATAACCCAGTCACTCATGCAGGTTTTTGTTCATTTTAGTTATTATGTATATGGCTTTTATATTTTAATTAGTTTATTTCTATTATATGTGTGTCTTGCCTACATGTATGTCTGTGTACCACGTGGGTGCCCAGTGCTCACAGAGGCCAGAAGAGGGCACTGGATAGCCAATGATGGAGTTACAGACAATTGTGAGCAGCCACATGGGTGCCGAGCTGGTTGCCAAGGTCCTTCAGAAGAGCAACCTGTGCTCTTCACCTCTCAGATATCTCTCTAGCCCTCCTAGCTATTATATGTCTTAAAACAATATCCTATTTTAATTAATTCTTTGAGAATTTCATACATGCCTACAATGTATTTTCACTACATTTGCCTCCACTCCTCCCCTGTCTCTTCCCAAATCTACCCCACATCCCCTTACACTTTTTCCAACTTCATGGTGTCTCATTCTTTTTCCTCCTCCTCCTCCTCCTCTTCTTCCTCCTCCTCCTGCTCTCCTTCCTCCTCCTCCCCCTCCTCCTCCCCTTCCTCCTTGTCCTCCCTCTGTATAACCCACTAAGTTGAGTTTGTGCTACCTACTTATTCATGAGGGTGGAGCCATTCACTGCAGCACAGTCTACCTACCATGTATGCTCTTAAAGAAAAGTCAACCTTCCTTCCACAGCAGTCATCATTCTCAATATATCCTCAGCTAGAGAAGGGGTCTGTGAGTCCCTCCACACTCTGTTATAGAGCATAGATTGGCTTTGTCTTGTACAGGTCTTGTACAGGCAACTACAGCTGCTGTAAGTTCATAAGTGCAGTGATCCAATCATGTCCAAAAGACCTTATTTCTATCTGGTCCTCCCTGACCTCTGGCTCTTGTGATATTTCTACCCCGTCTTCCACGATAGGGCTTATGGGAGGGATGGGGTGTGATATAGATGTACCATTTGCACTGCACAAATATTTAATCTCTGCACTTGGACTAGTTTTGAGTTTTTGTGTTAACCAACATTTTCTGAATAAAGAAATTTCTCTGATGGGGGTCTGAGAGCTACAATACTTTAGGGGGGCAGTCTGATATTGTGTCAACTTAGCAAAATAATAAATATTAGTAGGTTTACCTCTGAAACTGATGAGCTTCATAGCCCTGGGTTTTTGGTCAGATGCCAGGCATGCATTTCCTTCTGTGGAGCATGCTTTAAAGCCCATCGGAAACCAGCTGTTTACCCCCATAATACTCATGCCACTATCGCACCCACGGTTATAGCTTGAGTTTGAAGGGGTCACGGCTAGATAGTCACTCACGGTTTTAAAGATACTGTGGTGACTTGTATGCTTGTATAACTTGAATAGCGTGCTGACCGTCTCTGAGAAATAACCATTTCTGTGCTCTTAACTATTTCCACATCGTTGTGCACCAATTACCACCACCTATTTCTCAGAACCCTTTCATGTGTAAAACCAAAACTCTTCACTAAACAGTACCTCCTCATTCTCTCTTTCCTCACCCCTGACAGCCACCATCCTGTTCTCTGTCAATTGGACTGTTTGGGGCATAGCATTCACTACATTTTCTTTATGTCATCTTGCCATGGACACTCGGGTTACTTCTACCTTTGGATATTGTGGATAGTTCTGCTAGAAACACAAGTGTAAAGATACTTCTTCTTTCAGTTGTATAAGGTAAATACTTAGAAGCATAATTACTGTACCATATGGCTAATACGATTTTAACTTCTGAGAAACTGCCATACTACCCTCTACAGCTACTGTGGCATTTTTACACTCCTACCAACAGCGCACAAAGGTTGCAGTTTCTCTACATCTTCACCAAGGCTTATGATTTCTGCTTGATTTGGAGACAGGTTCTTTCTGTGTTGCCCAGGCCAACACTGGCTCTGGTTTCAAGTGGTTCTATTGCCTCAGCCAACATGTGTTTTTCTGGATTTTGAGGACAGTCTCCTAACACCTTGTGCTTCCGCTCCGCCCGCCACCCCCTCAAACATAAGCCAGGCGAACTCTGTCCCCCTTGCTCTGGCTACTGCTCTCATGTTTACATCTTCCATCTCCCAGGAGGGACATACTGGAATTACAGACACTGTGAACATCTAGTTTGCATGTGGGTTCTGTGGGCTCAGAATTCAGTATCTTTTACCCACTGAGCCATTCCCCCAACTCTGAACCATCTTTCTACAAACACTCCAGTAATGCTGCGCTATATGACTCTCAGACTTACAATTCAGAGGTTAGGTTCCTTCCTTTTGTCCATCCTTTCGTTCTTCTGATTTTTTAAATCAGCAAAGTAAAGAGTTTCACTGTGGCGTTCCCATACATAGTGTTTTCCCTCGATTCATCTCTTCTGGCCCTCTCCCCCATCCTCTGTTCCTCTCGGGCTGGCTTTCTTTCCTCCTCCCTGTGGTCCCCTTCTGTTTTCACATCACATGCTTTCTATTCCCCCCTCCCCCACTTCACACACATCTTAAGATCTTCCTCCTCCTGTTCTTTCTTGTCTACTTTCAACAAACTATACCTAGCTTTGGACAAATTTAGTGACATTGTATGCATTCAAGTAGAGAGAGAGAAGTTGTCCCTAAGTCCAGCACTCTTCCCCTGAAGGGATAGGAGGTGCGATGTGTCTGTGGCCAGGCAGGTGGGTCATACTGACAACCAGCTGCCCACTCTGTGCTTTCGCTTCCTGCCTGGATTTTCGGTGACTGTAATCACTATAGCATTTGAAGAGCTGAGGAGACCTAACCTAAGCCCAGCTGTACTGCATCTGCCCATCAGCCTCTTACTATTAACTACAGATCATTAAGCTGTCCAAAAGGAGAGCAGCTCCCTCAATTTACATCTCCAAAGGCTGCTGAGTGGAATTTTAAATTGTGCCTCTAAAAGAGGCGTTCTCTTCTCAAATGCCCAGTCTCCACTCATCCGAAATTTTAAGTAGGCAGTGCATAAACTCTTCACATGTATATTTTTTAGGGAGACTGTCTAATAAAGCAGGAAATCACATTTGTAACAGAAACAAACAACATCAACCAATAAAGGGAACACACCAAAGGGATGAGTCTTAAAAACCTCAGTGTAGCTGTTACTAAGATACCTGGGAGCTAGGAGAGAGATTGCTCAGTCGGGCCAGGGATTTTGAGCATGTGAGGGATACCTGTTCCTCCTCCACCCTCTTTGGCCACAAACCATTCTTTGTATTTGGCAGAGACTAGGGAACCCAGAGTAGAAGATCAGAGGGAAGCAGTGCACAGCCTCTTATTGCCAGGAGGGCTCAGAGCAGAGAGGCCAGCTACTGTGCCTGAAAAAGCACAGATACCCCAAATCCTGCCCCTCAACAAATGTGCTCTGCAGGTTGGCAAATTGCAGCTAAGAAAGAGATCTGCTGCACCTGCCCACGAGAGGCGCATGCTTGTCTGGTCTTTAATGAGAAAGACCAGGGATCTGTAATTGAGGAGTAATTACGAAGGATAATTGATTGCTGTAAAAATGCCGCGGATTTAAGGAAACCCACATGCCCCAATAGAGAGCTTAAAGACGGGGAACAAAGGTGATGCGAGGCATGAAAAAAGAAAATTAGGCACCAAGCACTATTTATATTTCGGGAAAAAGAGCAGAGGCTTTTAGCTAAGTGGTATCTACAAACAGTAAGGCATCCATGGACAGGAAGGAAATTCAGGGTCACAAAGACATTTAATAAAGAAGAAACAGCATCGGCAAGGTGCATGGCATGCCTTTCTATGTACGAGACAACATTTGACAACCGTGTTTAATCCTTAGTCTCTGGTAATAGAACCATTTGTGAATAAAACAGAGGAGGCTAGCATCTAAAAGCCAGTCTCCTTCCAGGATGCTGAGCATTCTGGGGAAAAGGGTGTCCAGGGAGCACTTAAAGAACACTTGTCAAAAGCACAGTAACAGGCTCTGTTCATGAAGGAATGAATAGCTGTCCCAACATGGGGCCGGGAAGGATACAGAATTCTTTCTGGCTGGCTTCAGAAGGCCAAATTATGAGCAAATTTGGAAGCCTCAAGGACAAAACTTTGTCTCCCAATAATGAGGATTAGTGCACTATCCTCTTGCTCATCGCTGGGCACACTCCTCTGTTCTTCCTTGATTTGGAAAATGTAATCAAGCTTTGACAGAGCTCGGTAACTACATCATATTTCCATTCATGAGTAACAGGCATTAAAACACACCTGATTTTTATTTTAAACTAAACCAAGATTCCAGTTTGATGGAAAGTTTCATTTCTGTATTTTTAACAAAGAAATATTGAAAAATGCCAGAGGAGGACACTTTGGAACAAAGTTACAGGAGACAGTTTCTGAGCCACACTAGCACAGAAAGCAGACCCCCAAACTGACAAATGAGACTTCATAAAATGAAAAGCTCCTGCACAGCTGAGGAAACCAGCAGCAGAACGAGCTGACAGCCTGTAGGATGGAGGAAGACCTTTGTCAGCTCTACCGCAGACAAGGGGCTAGTATCAAGGGTATATAAAGAATAGCAGAAATTAAACACCTCAGAACCCCAGCTGCCAAGCCACAAATGGGCCAATAATCTGAACAGTTATCAAAAAAAAAAAAAAAAAGGAAACACAAGTAGCAAATATGTATTTTTAAGTGTTCATAACATCTCTAGCAATTAGAGAAATGGATTCTAATTCGCCCCAGTTAGAATGACTACAACCAAGAAAGCAAATGACAACAAATACTGGCATACTCCTCACAAGGATGTCTGGGAAAAGAGGAACCCTTATACATTGCTTGTAGGAGAGTAAACTAGTGTGGTCACTGTGGCATTCAATGTAGAGGCTTCTTAAAAAACTAAACACAGAGTTGTCACATGACCCAGCTATACCACTCTTGGGCAGTTACCCACAGGGCACTCCAGAGACACGTGCTTAGCTGTGCTCACTGCAGCCCTCTTCACAATAGCCAGGAAATGGAATCAGTGCAGATGTCCTTCAAGTGATGGATGGATAGTGAAAATGTGGTGCATATACACAACAGTTTTGTTGTATTAAGGAATAATGAAAAATGAAATCATGAAAATTCCAAGAAAATGGATGGAGCTGGAATACATTATATTAAGTGAGATTACCCAGGCTCAGAACCAGAAAATGTTCTCTCTCATGTGTAGATCCTAGCTTTAATTGTCAAATATATGTGTCCAAGTGAGGGAAAACAAGGAGGGCAGAGTACAAGGAGAAAGGAAGATGGGGGCAAAGAGTAAAACAGGGAAAGTGAGAGCAGAGAGATAAAATAAAGACTTTCTCTTCTCTCTCTCTCTCTCTCTCCCTCCCTCCCTCCCTCCCTCCCTCCCTCCCCCCCCTCTCTGTCTCTCTCTCTCTGTGTGCGCATGCGTGCATTTGTGCATATGCACCTGGTCAACCTTGAGTGCCCTCTTCAATCAATCTCTACCTTATTTTTGGGACAGAGTCTCTCACAGAACCTGGAGCTCGCTGGTTGGCCCTGGGCTGCCCTGGCTGATAAGCCCCAGAATCTTTCCTGTCTCTGTTTCTCCAGCACAGGGATTATGAGTGCACATGGCCGTGCCTGGCTTTATTACATGGGTTCTTGGGGGGCGGGGTTCAAATCCAGGCCCTCACGTTTGCATGGCAAACACTACTGACTGTGCCACCCCTCCAGCCTGTGCTCCTTCACTGCTAGTAGGGACAGCAAGCTTCACCCTCTGTTGGTGATGGGAGGGGAACAGGTGGAATGGCAGGCAGCTCTGAGACAAACCACTTCCGGATCACAGCCCTTGTCATTATTAGTCTTGGAGGAAACAAAGAGAGCTTAGATAGCCCTGAGTACCCAGCCGTCTCTTCTCTTCTCGCACCCCTCCATTCTCTAGTTTGGCCATTCTGGTCATCACTGAGCTTGCTAAACTTATATTTACCCATGGCCTTTGCTTACTGTCCCATCTTCCAGGACTTCAGCACTTACCATTCAATTGCCTTTCTGATAATTATATGTATCTATCCCTCATTCCACAGAGGTCTCTGTGTCAGCTGAACAGGGAGACCTTTTATACCTACTACTCTATAAGACAGCCACTTACTGCCATATGAAATTACAATGAGTGCTAACTAGTTCGCTGTCTGACAAAGGAATTGTATAGGGACAGGTTTTGTATATGGTTGATAAATGTTTGTAGACATTGTTGGCCAGATGCTCAGAGACTAAATCCAGCAGAATGTTCACCATTTACTGTTTAGGCTATCTAGTCACAAATACTAGTGTTGAGGTGTGAGTTTGGTGCCTAGCTAGATCACAAAGGACTGAATGGACAAGGTCCAGTCTAACAGCAAATCCAAAGGTTTTTCTGGCCAGAGGCTTGGAATGGCCACCAGCCCTTCTACCCTGACCATCTGCTTGGCGAAGGAGAAACAACCCATAGACTTCAGAGGAAAGAGAAATGACACAGTGCTTTGGGAATCTCTTCAGCACCCAGCTCTTCAGACTTCCCATCAAATGCCCTACCTTCCGGCTTTGAGAATTACTGGGTATCTTTGGGATTGACACTTTTTCACTGATGGGTCTCTCACATCTTAACTGATTGGGGATTTCCAACAACTAGATCTGGAAGCCAAATCTATAAATGAACTAGAATCTGCCTCTTTAACTATGTCTCAAGCTTTAAGCAGGCCCCATACTCCTCAGTGACCCTCAGTACCCTCCTGCAAATGCCTCCCATATATCCTTTGGTTTACCTTCACTGAGGTGCAATAGATCTGCCCTCACTGGGGCTAGTGTGAGAACTGTAAATACAGTATATGAAGTACTTATGGAACACACAGCCCTCAGTGGGCGCTTACAAATCATAGTCCTTTTTCTCACATACTCTTACCCAGTGTGATGACATCCTCAGGTCTCTCAGGTGGAATTTTGAAATCTTCAAGTAAAATTAATGACAACTTACTAGATTTCTTAAAATAAATGTATGTTATATGGAGTTGTAAGGAAATCTGAAAATGATATTTATAGCAATAGAGAATTTAAACTCTTCTAGCAGCGTAAATGCTGGTCATCACTCTGTTCCTGGAGGTGAGGAGCTGTACCTGTTTTAAAGAATGAATACACCCCAGACATGTCCTCATCTCACCTCTCTCTCTGCTGCATCTATCTCGCCTGGATTGCTTCAGCTGTTTTTACACAAGAGATGCCACTGGGTGTCTGGCTACAGCAGCAATGCTGCCCGTCATCACTGGAGTCCCATGAAGGGTCAGGCAGGTGGGCTCTGCCCTTCCCATGTATTTATCAGCCTACTGCATCGTTCCTACAACTATGTGGGTAGTTGTTCATTTTACAGAGGAATAGGAAATGAAGCCACTCACCCGAACTAATGCCTACAAGGAGGCTAAGATACAACTATCCAGGCACTTCTAATCTGGTCCTCCACCTGCCGTGGGATGCAGCTTCTTGAGTTTTAAGAAAGATGACTTCCCTCCAGACTTTTCCCATGACAACAACATAAGCTCTTTAAGCTCCCACATTGGTCTCTTGCTACTATCTCCCTCAAGAAAGCAACACAGGAGAGTAGGGAAGGGGAAAGAAGGGGAGGGAAGTTGAAAGAAGGGAAGAGGAAGGAAGGGAAGGGGAGGAGAAAGAAGGGGGAAGGAAGAAGTAAAGAATTCATAGCTCAGGGATTATGCCACACTGCCCTAATCCCTTATTAGTCACTGTTATAAAAATACCTACAGGAGACATAGATTGTGGTTTAGAGTCATGTGCACCTAGACAGGGCTTTTTAAGTTCTCCGTCAGGAGTAATCCTGAAGAGAAAGCAAGAAGAGAGTGGAAAGAAAACGAGGTACAGGACTCTGTCACCTGCCTTTGGATCCCTTTCCCCTAGCTGGGCTGCCTTGTCAGGCCTCAGTGCTAGAGGATGCGCTTACTCCTGCTGCGACTTGAGGTGCTAGGGTGGGTTGTTACACCTTGGGGCCTCCCCTTCTCTGAGAAGAAGAAGAAGAAGAAGAAGAGGAAGAGGAGGAGGAGGAGGAGGAGAAAAAAGAAGACTAAGAAGAGGAAGAGGAGGAGGAAGATTAAGAAGAAGAAAAAGGAGGGGGAGAAGAAAAAGAGGAAGAGGAAGAGGAAGGAGAGGAAGAGGAAAAGGAGGAGGAGGAAGAGGAGGAAGATTAAGAAGGAGGAGGAGGAAGTGGAAGAGGAAGAAAAAGAAAAGGGAAAGGGAGGAGAGAAGGGAAGGGCCTGGGATCAGCCTATAAAGTGATTAAATAAATAAAACATCTTAAGTGAGGTGCAAACGCAGAAGGAGATTGGGTGTATTGAAGTTGAACTGGCGCCCAGTGCGTGCCATTGCATTTCATGAGAGTCTCCCTTATCCATGCTGTGTGGAACATTAAAAAAAAAACTTTGTGTATTTTTGTTGTTTACTTAAGGAGAACTACTTTGGGAACTGATGCCTCCATAATGCCATATATAAAAACTGTAAACTCTTTTCTACTGCACTTTGGAGAGTCACCTCCCAGTTCCCACGAGAGGCCAGAGCAGGTGTCTGATGACCCATTCTAGAAGACATGGGCACATGCAATAGTTGATCCGTGAAAAGTAGAGCGAATATTTTCTACCAATTTGCCTAAAAGATCCCTCTTTCTCTTACAATTATGAGGTGATTTTTCCTCAGTGACATCATGCTGTTTCATGGAAGCTATTTTCTGGAAGAGCTTAAGTCACATGAAGAAAAAAAAAAAAAAAAGAAATAAAAAGAAATGTGAAATAATACAACTCAAAGTGTGGGATTTCAGAGGTTCAGAGTGACAGATGAGATCTGAGCTGGGATTTTTAGCTCTCTCTCTATCAGCTTTTAAGAACTTACCCAGAGCTCATTAGACTACTTTCTGTCAAGCTTTTCTTTCATAGAAGACTTGGGGGAGGTGATGATTCAGCAGAAGGTGACTGTGGAATAAATAGACTGTATGGCCCTTCCAGTGTCGTGATCTTGTGATGCTATATATTGCAGGGAGATTGTCTTAGAACTCTTTGCTCATGGCCTCACTACTACTCTTGCTGCAGTTCATGGACTCACTTGCTTTTCATGCCATTTGTTTAGTTTAATCCTATCCAAGTGTTTCAAGAAAGAAGTTCATTTGAACACAGAGAAAAATGTAATAGCTTGTCCTGCTTATCAGCTAGATGAAGTTCCAGTCTGCACTGATCTCTGAAAAAGAGGAAGGTAGGCTTGGTGGCAGGGGTGGCGCGGGGGTGGGGGGGCGATGTCATGTAAGAAACAAAGGATGACTCCCCACCCCACCAGTGTGTGACCTTTCCAGTTGGATGTAATGGGCTATGGAGTTGCTAAACATTACTTTCATCTCCATGGCTGCGCTGGATAGTTTCATGTCAACATGACACCAGCTGGAGTCACTGGAGAGGAGGGAGCTTCAGTTGAGAAAACACCCCCATAACACTGGCTGTTGGAAAGCCGGTAGGGCATTTTCTTAATTCGTGATTGATTGGAAAGGGCCCAGTCCATTATTGGTGATGTCACCCTGGGCTAATGGTCCTGGGTTCTATAAGAAAGCAAGCTGAGTAAGCCATGAGGCACAAACCACCTGAAACCAGGAGGGAGAGTAAATCCCCCCCTAAGCTGTTTTGTGCTAAGCTGTAACTAATACAAGACTAAGTCAAGTCGGCCAGCTTAGAGTTAAGTGGCTAGAGGCACCACAAGGTTCTAAACACCACAGCTGCAGCTTTAGTCAGAAAGAGACCATCAACAAGGCTTTGTAGTGTATAGATTAGATACAGCACTGCATCGGTGACTCGGAAGAGTTGAAGATCACACTGCCTCTTCTCTTGCTCCCATCCCCCAACACACAGCATTACAGAGACATGGAGAACGGGAGCCAGTTGGTTCAGTGGTTAGAGAGCCAGGTACTGTTTTTGCAGAGTGCTTTCCATCCATGCCAGTTGGTGCTCACAGCTGCCTGTAACTCCTGTTCCAGGGAGGCCTCTGGCCTCTGTGAGCACCAGCATACATGTTCACACAGCCACACACAGATGCACATATAATTGAAAATAATTCTTTAAAATAAAAGGTAAAGGTTCTGCTTTATCTTTGAGGTGTCCCTGCGTTTCAGGGACAAAGAAGATACCCCAGTGGACATCTTAGCTTAGTCAGCTCTCCCCTCATTCTCTCAAGAAGTGTCTCCTAGGAAGTAAACATCTATAGACAAAGCATTTCCGGGTGTTGTTCATTCAACTGGGCTTATAAACACATAAACACATACATGCTCTGATGTGAAGGCGATCAGTCTGGGCACTGCAGCCATCCCTTTCTCCTTGACTTCTGGAAACATCTTGTAGCGGGCAATAAGCATGGCGTACATGTTGGAGATGGCGCCACCTACAGGACACAGAAACAATTACTTTCTTGTACATCAACATTTCTCATGCAAGCAACATTCTTTATTTCCATGGATCTACAACAGTTTCTATTTATTTATGTATTTATTTATTTATTCTACAACAGTTTCTTAAACTGTTGTTCACAGCCCGATATGGGATCGTATATCTTAATTCGGTGGGGAGCAGGGGTTAAAAAAGTTGACCACAGTAAAAGGTTTCTGAATACACAACAACCAAGAATTATTCCAAGATCAAACATGTAATGAACCTAAGATGTTTCTTGTTCACGTTACATCATGCAAACTCACTGTAACCCTGGTTCTAAGCACACACCATGTTCACTTGGCCCTGTGCACCATGTCTGCAGTACCAGAGAACATCAGATGCAAGAGTATTGTATGTTATGAATAGCAGTGTTTTTACTGGACACACACACACACACACACACACACACACACACACACCACACAATTTTCTACTATTACAAGAACTTGATGACTTAATTACATAAAACACACATTTACTATTTCTTCACATCATTGTTAGAACATATCTATGTACCTGGATTGTAGATTTACAAGCTATGACTATTTTATTTATGTGCTTATTTTATATGTCTACAAACCCAGGCAGGCTCAAAGCTTCCCAGGTAAAAAGGGGTCATGAGAGCTGGGCAGTGGGGTGCACGCCTTTAATCCCAGCACTTGGGGGGCAGAGCCAGGCAGATCACTGTGAGTTCGAGGCCAGCCTGGTCTGCAAAGTGAATCCAGGACAGCCAGGGCTACACAGAGAAACCCTGTCTCAAAAAACAAAACAAAACAAAACAAAAGGGGTTATGAGTAGGAAATGTTGAAGAAACCCTGACCTAACATTCTGGGAAAATGCTTATAGCTCCTTTGAAGCAGATTCAGATTCGAAGATATAGCTAAGAGGTTTCAGGGAAGCACATTGGGCTCAACTGCAGCAAGAAAAACATCTTAAATGCTTGGCTTGGTAGTGCCTGCATTCAGTGCCAGCCTAGTCTATGTAGTGTGTTCCAGAACAGCCAGGACTACAAAGAGATCCTCTCTTTTTTCTTTTCTTTCTTTCTTTCTTTCTTTCTTTCTTTCTTTCTTTCTTTCTTTCTTTCTTTCTAAAGCACCTCAAGGGGAATTTTCATTTACTCCACTTCTTCTGGGAGCTCTTTAAAAGATTTTCTCATGATCTTAATTCATGATTCTCCTGTCTCAGCCTCTCAAGTGCTGGGATTCATGTATGTACCACTATGCCCATCATGTAGAGACTTTTGAAAACAACTTCTTTTTCTTTCTTTTCTCTCTAGTTTATAAGAATAGCCAGTCAGCATTCGTCCTGTAAGTCCTAGTACTTTGATGGTGACAAATAGGTATTTCTTTTCATTTCCAGCAATGCTTTGTGCTTCAACTGAGACAAATAAACTGCTGTTAATGCTGCAGGCTGCTAATGGCTCCCACAGAATTCGAGATAAACATCTACGTTCGTCTTATCATTCTTTGTTCATTCCTCTAAATAGGTCTTTTTTCCCCTCAAAGATATCCCTGAGATACAATTGCATTCATTAACAGAATGCTGTTTGGTGATTTCAGCTTCATATAGAAGTACATTTTCTGTATTTCCCCAAGACATGATAATGTTTTACTCCAGTCTTACTTCACGAGCAATGACACTTTTCTGCAGAATTGTTGAGAAGCTTAGGAATTTTGCTATCCAGAAACTATGAATGCACTGACTATGCTAGCACAGAGGACATGAGACCAGAAGGCAGAGTGAAGTGAAAGTTATATCTGCCCCACTCCAAAGAAGAAACTCTTGAGACTATTTCATGGATGGCTTGATCAAGCATGTCTTTTAGCTGAGGACCAGGCTCTGCCAAGTCAAAGAGCCCAGGCAGAGATATGACCTTTGCCTTATGAGCCCCGAGCTCTAAAAGAGGCAGGCCACTTGGTACAAAGCAGCCATTAACCAGACCTTGGCATCTCTACAGCCAGAATGCAGGCAGTTACTACCTTGTTAGATACTAGAGATCCAGGGCAGCAGAAAAACAAGTCAAGTATGCGCGGATCGGATGCCCGATTGAAAGACAGACTGTGTTTCTATGATGCTAGATTCAAAGGAAAGCTTTTGAGAGAGTCTTACTCTACTTTATGCTTTCTCAGTCTTAGCACTTACTGACATTTTGAGCTATAGAATCCCTTAAAGGCAGTGTCTTAGGCAATGTGGTGGTTTAGCCTCACTCATGGCTTCCAGTTGCAAGCAACATTTTCTTTAAGCCATGGCAACTCAAAATACCCACAGACATTGCCATTTGTTCTTCTGGGAGGGTGACACTGGCTCCCTAGTTGAGAACTGCAGCTGTTGTTACATTTCCCAGTCTTGGGAAGGGGTTAGAAAAGAAAGGGGACTGGGTGCCGAGAAAGTGCTCTTCATATGCAGTTACTCCAGAGGCTTCCAGCCATGGCCTCCTGCTCCTCACTTTGTACCTCAGCCACCCTCCAGCTAAAGGCTCTGCAGCCCTGAGGATGATGAAGAGATTTGTGTAAAACCATGTGAAGATGAGAATAGATGCCCAAGTCCTACAACCTCTAAGGGCTCTATTAGGAAAAGACCGGTGACTAAGCCAGGCCTCTTCTCCCTTAGTCCTTTATGACCTGACAAAAGGTGGTGTGTTCTCTGATTCTCATGTGTAGGTAACATCACATATACAGAATCCTTCTAGGAGTCATAAGGAAATTTCCGGTAAAGCACCAAGTCTCTGGGTGTTAGTGGTAGGAGTGAATAGAACTGAACAACAGCCAAAACAAGGTAAACACTTTGTCCAAGTCAAAGATCCAACTCTTAAAATTTATTCCCAGGATCTCAGAAACCAAGGATGCGCCTGTGATTCCAAATTCCCTACTCCCATCCTTTGAATCGTTTGACTCTGTAGGAGCAAGGCTAACTGTTATCTAGTAAAACTTCTACTAGCAAATGAGGATGCTATGAGGCACCACCCTTCTTGTGGGAAATTGAGCAGAAACAGATCCTCACTGCTTTCTGCTGCTGTCCCCTCTGACTTTGGGATATTCACATTACAATGTAACACCACGTCTATAGCTTTCACACCGAGGTGAGAGCATATAAGTCTTCAGGTTCAAAGGAAGAAACTCTACAGTGTCTAGGAATGATTTTCCACCACCCACTGGGTCACACAGAACCCAGCAGAAACATCAGTGAGGATTCTTTCTTGGGGTGTATGTTTTCTGGGGTGTGGGGGGTCCTAAGGCAAACTAGGCAATTAGGCATGCCCGTATTTAGACTAGCCTGACTTTTTATAATCGAGAGATTCCTACTTCTATGAACCACTAAAGTTGAACCAGGTTCCTCTTGTTACATCTCAGGGTCAGCCCAATCCTACAATCAACCCTATAAGAAAAGGAATAAAGTAGAAACCATGTTGACATTGTAACCCTTGTAACCACACCTAGTTGTTCATGAAAATATGTCCTAAGCATCAATTTCAGACAATAAAGCGAAAGGGACAAACTTCACATCAAAAGAGACTAAGTACGAAATTGCCTAGAAAAGGAAAGAATCTAGTCGGGTGGTGGTGGTGCACGCCTTTAATCCCAGCACTTGGGAGGCAGAAGCAGAGGCAGGCAGATCACTGTGAATTCCAGGTCAACCTGGTCTACAAAGGGAGTCCAGGACAGTCAAGGCTACACAGAGAAACCTGGTCTTGGAAAACCAAAAAAAAAAAAGGAAAGAATCCGTCACTACCAATGTTCAATGACTTGTTTTTAAAGGCTAATTTTCTGTTCCATTTAACTAACACTTTTCCCTTTAGCATCTGTAAAAACATGCTATGTGCTTAAAAACGTAGACTAACAGATGAGACATGGTTAGACAAACATGTATAAGTCTTGCCCACCGGGCCACTCTTGCTTGGTCACTGTTTCATCTTCATGCCTTTGTTTTTCTCTCTCACCCCTCACGTGCCTTTGCAGATTTGCTTAGGAGGGGTCCGCATCTGGTCCTGCTGTGCCTGACAACTGCAGGTGTGCCTCTGGCCTGTCAGACCCACCCATCATAGGGCGCTGAAGACTGGCATCTCTCACTGATTAGGCATTGCTCTTACACTAAGCTTCTTTTTTCATGGGTCAGTGACTTTTTCCATTGCCTTCCTAAACTTCTATTTCATCTATGAATCAAGTGAAGGTCACATTCCTAAGCTAAAGGCACAGACTGTTGTTTGTCTCTGGGTTGATTCTCTGGGCCGGAAGAGGTGTAAATACTGGAGCTTAGTATGCAGAGGCTGGTAATCAAAGGCGAAATGGAAAAGATCCGGTGACACAAGGGTACTGTCTCAAAGAGGTCACCACTCTCCTTTAGCCCTAAGGTGTCACCTCCCCCACGCACTCTCCGCCCTCCTTGAAATTAGTCTAAATCCACGTCCCTGCCTGTTATTCCAGACACTAGGGAAGAAAATGGACTCTTCCGAGGAAACCCAGCTCAGTACACGCCTTCACACTGTGAGTGTTGTATTAAATGGATTACATTAACAATCGTTTTCATTTCACCGACGGTGGGAAATGCGGCAAGGGTGAATTTCCTCATCAGCAGTCACTACTACAGCCACTATCTGTACATCATACACATAGGGTCATGGTAGACGTATGGGGGCAATGCCATGGCGGACTGTCCTCTGCTGAGCACAAACAGCTGATGTCTATAAGCATGGGATCAGTAAACTTGAAGGAGCGCTCACTGGACTCAGCTGCTCTCTCTTTATTTTGGCAGACGCACAGCCAAGGCAACCTAATTGTAAACTCAGAATGGGTGTTTAATTTTCCTAAGTTTGTAACATGGCATACCAGAAGAAGAAAACAGAGAAAAAAATGAAATATATATATATATATATATATATATATATATATATATACACACACACACATACCAGGAGAAAATATCCCGTCGCCAGCGCCACCTGGCCAGCCAATGATTTCTCTCATTTTCTTTAGCGTGACATATTCTAGTAGCACGAATACAGGAGCAATCTCATAGGTGAACCTGAAATCGAGAAATTACCATATTTTAGGTACATAGCTCTGACACATCATTTACTACCATAACATCACAGAATTTCTCCTTTTTAAAAAAACTTACACCCATAGATGTAAGGATTATAACATTAAATATAAAAGTATTTATAAAAGGTTTTCCAAAATATTGCTTATTTTTTTCTGTTGCCTTGAAGTTCAGACCTTCAAATACTGGTGTAATGTGCAGGGGTAGGTTTATCACATCGGATTCGGAACATTCCACAGTGGGAGTAGGTAAAAGGTGACACTGGGCTCTATTTCTCTTTCACACAACACGTTGTTTTAAATAAAAAAGTTTAAAGTCTCATTTGTATTTTAAAAATTTGCATACTTTGATAAAATAAAAAAAAATAGAGACTATTTTTTTTTTTTTCAACTTAAGCCAGAGTGAGAAGAATACATGGTGCAAAGTGATGCACACAGAAGAGGTCTTTGTGTAATCGACTACTTACATGTTAGTGTTTGCTGTTGATGTCAGCCAGTCTGCTGCTAATCCAACCATATCCAATCCAGTAGACAGCTGATTAAAATATCGAGGATGCCCTGAATAAAACGCAATCAGAATTGCAACCAGTGAAAATCAACTGTCTCTAAAGGACCTTGAAAGACACTTCAGCTACAAGAGATGCATATTCAGAAATTAAATATGCAAATGTGCCTGCGAGCACAAGACACAGGATCCCATGCACCCATGTGCACACACATGCTCAAGCAACCTTTCCTCTAGCCAGAGGCTGCTGAGGGTTTAGTATTTCCTAGGACACACTTGAAAGATCTCCTCTCAAATATGTCCTATAAAAATAATATGCTCTTTGCAGTGCAGAGACTAGATAATTTCCTACCATACTTCCAATATAATTGCAAAGTAAGATGCTATGGTATCCCAAATCATTAGTCTTACTTGTGTTGATGGTGCTAACGGCCCTTTTGTTGAGCTGTTCTAAGAATCAGCCATACCATGCCGTCCTTCGGGCATGCCAAAATTCATAATAGTATCAGTGACAAATGACCGATGATTACAAAGACAGGACAAAAATGGGAAAATAGGACACTGTGACGAGTGGTCAGCCCTGGATTAAATGGTGATGAGTGGCTGGAGATGGCACAGACAAAGCCAATTCTTGACAGTTCTCCCCTGTCTGAATATTTGATTATAATCCACACAGCCCCCTCAGAGCTGAGATTAAGAACCGAGCTGAACACTGTCCGCGTTACTGTCTTGCCAACAGACATGCAAAAGAATATATTCCATAGATAGATTGATCCATTAAAAGGATTATCTAATCAACTTCTGGATTTCTCTAAAATTCTGTAAATGGATTGACATTCACATATCCCCCCCCCCACTCCTTTCCCGAGACTGCTATATAAAATGTGAATATAAATTCTCATTGGGAGTCTGGTTTATCAGCTTGTCCCATAGAAGCCTACCGATAAATCCATGTTTTGTTTAGCATCAGTAATTTGGGAAGAAGCGTAATTATGGAAGTGGCATCTGATAAAAGAAAACAAAACCGGTTTCTGTCACTCTCTGGACATCTGTCTGGTGCCTACAGTGTGAGTCTCACATCCCCAGCATGGGCAAAACAAGATAAAGAACGGCACTAGAAAAAGCACATTGCTTATCTCGGGACTAGAGGGCTTTCTTATCAGCCCCAGGCACGTGGGGAGAGAGTTTGACAATGGGGACAGATAAGCAGAGGAAGAAGCCCATTTTAGAGGGGCTGGTATTTATGTGCCTCTAGTTAATTCTTAGCATCACCTCCTTTATGGCCTCATCAGGTCCCTACCCCCCCTTTTTTTTTCTCTTCTGCAGTCCCTTTGACTCCGACCTCATCCCTTTACTCATTCAGAAAAGGTATAAATTCCCTCAGCTGCTGCAGCTGCTGATGCAAGACACCACCCCTTTCTCTCGCCTCATTGACTCCCCATTTCATTGTAGCCCTAAGCTGACATCACAGCCTACTTCTTTCTCCAGAGAGCCCTCCACTCTTCCATCCCCAAATCATTTTTTGAGTGAGGAAATCAATCTGGGTTTATAGCTTTATATGAAAATTTTAGATCAACCTACCTATTACCACATAGGATTTAACTCTGTGGGAGTTCTGACATGAAAATCTCTACATAAAGCTTAGAGGAAATCTAAGGTGCACACAGAAGCTCTGGACATCAGAACTCCAGGCCACTCTGAAAAAACATTAGAGGTAAAATAAAGGCGAACTTGATATCTCTTTTTACTGGGTCTCCTTTGCTTCTTTTGACCAGGCTCTGCTATTTTATCTGACTTTCTCTTGCATCACAGTTTTCATTCAGTGATTGTGATGTGGAACTACAGAGGGAGGTAGTGTGACAGCTCAGAACAGCATGCCATTTGGGGTTCTGGCAGAAATATCCCCCCCCCCCAATTATATTTGTTCTGCTCCTGTGGCCCCTAACCAGCTCCAAGGGATTCCCACTTCACCCATCCAGGGCTGTCTGAGAGCTTGATAAACTGCCTCTGTATCCATCAGCCATTCCAGCAGTGTTAGGCATCCATCAGCCCCTGGCCCATGCGATATGAACACGCTGAGCAAGCCATACTCCCCTTCAAGCACAGGAAGTCTTCTGCACAGATGAACAAATGAATCCCAAAGAATGCACAAAAGCTAGTACCTGGCAACTGAAGCCCGGTGCTCAGTCAGTTGGAGAGGAGCCAAAGGCTTTCTAAGACTGATTTTTGTGGACTGACAACCCACAGAAGGATGCCCCTCCTACACTGGCTTCAGTTTCCTCTGCAGACAACAGTAACATCACCCTATTCTTTCAAGCCACCACCAATGAACATAGCAATCCCCTCAGATAAGTATCCTAGCATCCTACCATTCCTGGAAGCTTCTAGTTCCAACACTTCTTTTCAAGGGATTTGAACAAGAAACAGACACAGCATTTAAAAATCTCCACTGCCCTTTAATCTTTCCTAAAGTTTGAGGCCAAATGGAGATTAGGTTAAGAGAGACCAGGTGACTTTTTTTTTTTTTTTTTTTATAAAGTGATCTTCAAAGGGTCATAAGAATACTGGATGGTCACGGGAAGAGCAACTGCTCTGATAGACTGGGGGCAACGCATAACAAGGCGTAAGCTTTCCAGTTGAAGACAAAAGCTGCCTACTGATGATTTTTTTTTTTAAAGTGCTATTTGGAGATACATGGGTAGAAGACAAAACATGACATGGTTAATGTTGAGATACTCATCTTAATCCTCCCTTTAAATACATTTTATCCTCACTGTAACTAAAATGCACCAGAGCAGCATTTGACTAACAATTTTACAAAAACTATAGCAACAATCTAAGAATTTAATTGACCCATTTATTTCTCCTGACAGTAAACAGAGCATTGATATATAGAACTATTACTTTCATTGACTGGCAATTCCTGTTATCTTAACTTGAAATTGCATTTCAAAGACTAGCCGCTTTTAAGAACAAAAATGTAAAAACAAAAACAAGTATGCATTTTCTTTATTTGTGAGCAGCATAAGCAATAGGTAGCAATTTGCTATTAGTGTATTTGAATGTCAGGCGTGGGGGATGGGCAAAGCAGAAAAGAATTAAACGCATTGCTCAAGGTTGCCTGGATGGATACATGAAACATAGGCTGGAGCAGAGAATCATTTCATGCTTTGTATGTATATCCTGCTGGTTTTTCAGAAGGACTAACTGGTGTTATTTAATAAATGTCCAAAAATTATAACCCACAGAAATCAACAAGTTAAACTCATTTCCCCTCATATCTATTTCCAAAGCTTACAGTCTTAAAAGTGGAGAATAATTACACAACAGATCAGTTTCTGCAAGCCTTCTATGCAAACCTTTCTTCTCTGACCATATAAAGAATGTTCAAGGGGAGAAAAGGCTAAACTATTTTGCTAGCAAAATTCTTAAAATGTCATTTGTTATGCTAATAAATTACCCATGAAATGGCAGCATAAAATATGATGTTCTCATGGTAACTAATGCTTACTTAATATTTCACATTTATTAGTTGTCAGAAAAATCTTTTTAATTCTACAAAGCACTGTAGATCCATAAGCCTCCCCTCCTCCACCTGGGAAAGGTCTTCATATTTATCACTTCAATCTGTCTCACTGTGTATCAAGAAAATTCGAAACAATATAGAAAAAAGGGCAGGGCACCTTAAGGACCTGGGTGGAAGAAAGCTTTCAAGGCACTCATCTGGTGTTGTGCCTGGAACCACTGCATCATTTTATCCTGTTTTAAAGGATGCGATGTGAATCTAATAGCGCATCACACCATCTTTAAAATGGACCCTTAACCATGTCAGATATTCTTATCCACATATGCAATAGCTGTGAGGGAGACAAATCCTTGTGTAATGCCTCTGGACTGCTAAGCTGGTCTATGTTGTAGTGTGTGTGTGTGTGTGTGTGTGTGTGTGTGTGTGTGTGTGTGTGTGAATTAGAATTCAAATATAAAGTTTAGTCATTTGAAACAACGTCACAACATTCTCCCTCTAGCCAGAAGATTATACAGGTTGGCTAACCTGGGTTCTTTATTAATTCTCTGCCAAGAAAATTGCCTGAGGCACACCTGAGTTCAGGCTTACTGGGTCACACCTTTAGTCTTTACAGCTCTCCTTTCCACATTCCCTTTCTTTTTCCATTTTAGGTCCTTTCTATTGGCCCATGCTGACAAGTAGTTGCTTTTACAACCTCTCATTAATCTCCGCGCCAGTCTGACAATTTATACCCCCCATGATGGCTCTGTTATTATTAACAGGGTGCTTTTGAATCACTCTATAATAATAGCTATTTTTAAACAAATGTAACTCTGCAGTTTTGAAAATAACACAACCCAACATAACAGAAACGATTTTTAAAGAAAAAAATGAAAAATTGCAAAAAAAGGCTTTTATTATCGCTGGTGGCACAATACCTGTTTTAATGGCATATTTTAGAGTTGTTTGGCAATGCGTCAAAATTTCCTCCAAATTTTGTGGCTGGTCTGCCAATTCCCAATTATACTCTTGAAGAAGCTCATTGGGGTAATGGAAATCAATCACTTTAGTCGATCTATCGAAACTTTTCACCACATACTGAAGCAAAATGTTCATAACGTCTTGCAGAAATGCCAGCGTGGGCCTTTCTCCATCACACGCTGGCAGCAGGTCTGAAGAGCGGAACGGAAAGGACACTTTAGATTCCACTACGCGAAGATCCAGACAATTACTGATGTGCCTGTTTTGCTTTGAGCTGATTTTATTAGCCCATTAATCGCAGTGCTCAAGAGTCTGATGCAAGGGGGAGGGGGTCGCTAGGAGTTGGAGGCCAGATCTGGCTTGAGGGGAGTAGACCCTGTCTCAAACAAAACCACAGCATCTGGAAACACAAGCGAATAAAACCTCCGCTCGGAATTAATTTTTGTATTTTATTCGTAACGTATCGTGTTGCTTGGTTTATTCTTTCCCACAAAGAATGGCTCAGCTTGTCTGTTTCACAGGCGTTGGTTCTAAATGTCCTATTTGAGTAAATCATCTTAATTGCCTGTCAATACTCCACTTTGGAAATGTTTAAGAAGTGCCTTGGGGCAAACAAGGAAAAGTGGATCCTGCCAGGTTATGATCTCTGGCTCTTGAAGGCCAGATGTTTCCAAGGTTGGGGTGTGTGGGTGTGTGCGCTTGCTTGTTTGCTGGTTGTTTGGGAGACGCGAGCCATGTACATGGAGGTAAAATTTAGGGCCCAGAGCTCACGTATACAGAATCGTTCTTCGATAAAATAACGGTTAGAAATTACTCTGTATCTAATCGAACACCTAAAAATGCTTGCCGTTCCGAACTACTTGGCAGTACATTTGGAAATCTGTCCTCCCCAGGGGCTGGGGCAGCATCGAGAAGCCAACCAAGTCTCACACGGCTGTCTCTGCCACCCCCAGCTTTCAAGGCTGCACCGCGCAGAGCGTTGTGGCCACCTACTCGAGTTGGGAAAGGCCAGGGCCGGGTTTTTGGCGAGCTCCAGCTCGCAGACCCCAGATCCCTCCAATTCCGAGGGAGATTCTCAGAAGGCCCGCCCCCGCTATCCACTTGGCGCCGCGGGGTCAGGCGTCCATGGGGCGGAGCGCAGTCCTGGCCAGCCGGCGCCTTTACCTGTTGCGTGCAGAAACGCGTAGTTGACATCCGCTTTGGGGCAGCTGCAGGGTTTTTGGTCACAGGTGCAGACGACCTTCCGGGAGGTGGCCCGCGGGGCCACGCTCCCGCCGCTCTCTGCTGGTTTCTCGGAGTCTCCGTAAAGCAAAGCTGGACAAGGACAAGGGGCGCGGGGCCTGGGTTAACCCGCGACAGTCTGGGTTCCCACATCCTCGCCCACCCTCAGCCGAGGACAGGCCTGAGGTTAGCTGCGGGCGCCCAGCGGAGCCAGTGAGACTGCTCCCGCTAGCCCCGAGTCCCCGACCTTGCCCGCCCTTCTCCGCAGCGCGCCACTACTCACCACACAGCTTGTTTCCGATGCCACCAGTGAACTTTTGAGCTACCTGGCACCAAGCTCTCGCTGCAATCGCCGGGGAGGGGAAAGCGAAGCGGAAAGAGAACAGACGGGCGAGTGAGAAATTTCGTTCCGAGTGCGAGGTCTCTGCGTCGGGAGTCTGGCGCCAACCTCGCGAGCGGACGCGGGCTACTTGGCTTTCCGCAGGTGGGGAGCCCAAGAGAGCCTGAGGCTGGGGCCAACCCTCGCTTTACCTTGTCCCAGGAAGAAGCCCACTTGGTGGCTCTTTGCATTTGTTTACCGGGTGCTCTGGTTTCCAGGTCTTCCCTTCCCGCGCCCGTGCCTTACCTAGACCCCAGGTTGTTCGTTTCGCCGCTCTTGCCTTTCAGATCCCAAACTCTACTCTATCCCTTTCCAATTTTGTCTAGACATTGCAAAGCCAAGCCAGAGTCCTTGAATTCTGACTCCCACAGAAGCTGCACTTTTTTTTTTTTTTTTTTTTTTTTTAAGAAGCCTACGCTTAGGGGAAGGGGCCGAGTCACCCTGGGCCTTTTCCCAGGGGATAAAGGGCTGCGGAGGGTTGGGGTTCTAGCACAGTTGAGAACTTAACCCAGAGAGTAGGGCAAAGCGCCCGAATAAGTTTCCTGTTGCAGATGTCAAAGCGTTGGTCATCTGCGTAGCCCTGCAAACCCCAAGCCACACACAAAACTCTCCTGCAATAGCTCCTGATTTTCCTACCTGTGCCAGGATTCTCGGGGTCTCCAGAGCCATCTTCAGATCCGAAGGACCAAAAACCGGAGCCGGGAGAAGCCATGGGCTCTGCGAGATTGGCGCCGGTCGCCTCCGAGTGGCTGAGGGCAAGCTGTCTTCGGCTCGACCCTGCACGCGCGTGCGTGCGTTTGTGAGTGTGCGTGTGGCGGGAGGAGGGCACCGCGCGACGAGGATGGGTGTCACACAGGGACAGGAAACGTGCTGTCTGCGTGTGTCAGTGTTCCTGCGTGTGTTCGAGACAGGGCGTAGGGACGCGCCGCTGTGCTTTCTGGCGAGGTAAAATAGGAAGCCGCCAGGATCCTCGCAGTCTGGAGACTTAAAAGTAGAAAGTGCCCAAGAGATTTTCTTTTAGGGAGAAGGAGCTTGGTGAGGAGGTGAGGGAGTGACGGAAGGGAAATGGGGGAGCTGGGTCGTGAGGTGTGCGTTCTTGCGCGAGTCAGATGCGGGGGAGGGAGGCGTGCCGGCGCAGCGCTGACCCAGCTACAGGCGCTTGTAGCCCATTTCAGCCCCTGCGCGCTGTCCAGGGTGCTACTGCAGCTCGCAGCCCGCGAAACGCGGCTACCCTAGGCACCCGGGAGACCTTGGCAAGACTTAAAGGGTAGCCGAGACCGTTTTTTTTTTACACGCGCATCGATTGGCTCATTGTTTGAGGGCTGGCTCTGGCCGAGCGTAAGCGGTTCTCGCTCCCTTATCCCTTTAAACCAGTGATGAGGTCGCTGTGACCTCAAGAGCTCAGGCTACCTGGTCACAATCGTGTACAGCTCCAAAGAATGGAGAAGGTCCCAAGGGCGGGGAGGAAGGTAGGCTGCCTACACGCCTACGGACTCATTTCATCTTCTTAGCAGAGCCTAACGTCTGCCTGCTGAGTTGAGCCAGCCCGGGGGGCGCACGGTTCCTGTGCAGTCATGCGCTGGATCCCCAGACCCACGGTCCAGATTTTGACTGACGGCTGAGGAGAAAGACCGCTGATTGAAGCAATTAAAATCCACGCTGGAGTCTATCACTGAAGACCTCAGGCTGGGAAAAAATTAAATAAATAAAACGAGCAGAAACTTCTTGAAAGGGAACTGGGGAGAGATGACACAGCCCACAGAATTTATGGTTGATGGAGGAGGGGATCGGGTTACTCGATGACCTTGGCTTATAGAGCCTGCTGCATATGCGTGGCTTGAGAAATGCCTGAGCATAGGAGGAGTGCTGGGGTAAGCAAGTCCCAGGAGAAAATGCATCTTTTCAGGGGTACTCAAACCTCTGCCCTTTCCTAAAGGAGTCCTTACCATCATGGGGTGCATAAGAACATAAGATTGGCAACTTCTAGGCCCAGAGAGAAGCAGTTCCGTTTTTCCCCCCTTCTAATAAAGGAATGAAACAACCCTTTCTGTTTTCCTTTCCCTAAACTCTTAAACACAGGGACGGCGGTGCGCCTTGAGGATTTGAGGTTCCCGGAGTTCGCTTAGCCTCCTCCTGCCTATAATATACTCATGGCTCCGGGCTACAGAGAGCCCCCCAAAAGAAAAGTGCTGCTGTCACCCATTTCCGACCTCCCCCGCTACAAGTATCTGCAGTTTTCAGGTCTCCACAGCCCTTCCTTCATTGAGTTTTAAAATGAGGCACCAAAGTTGCCTTCAGAGCAAGGACCCTCGAACCTTCAGTTTTGGCAACCCGGCTCACTTTTTTTGTTAGGTATCCTGAGACCTTGGGTGACCATGCAGAGGCCCAAGGCCAAGGCTTAGGTCTCCAAGCGCGTGCGTTCTTTCCACAAAGCTTTATCTTCTTTCTAAGTGCCCAATTCCAGGAGGCCCAGAGGATCTAGCTAGTGGACCTCATTGAGGCCACGGGATCCTGGGATGCGACTGGCAGGGTTAAATGCTCCCCAAGGCTTGTCTCCAAGCTTGCTCTATCAAGAAGTAGTGGCATGCTGAGGGAAGGCTGTAATCTTGACCCTAGGCCTCGCCTTGGTCTGCCTTTAGGGCACTCCAGTCCAGCTCTGGTCCCTTTACGCTGGCAGAGCAGCACCAGCTTCTGGAATGCAGAGAGCTTGGCTCCCTGACTACTGGACCCTTGTTCCATCCAGCCTTGCCGATATGACTAGGAGAGCCTGGTTCTTTGTTTAAATCCATACCAAATCCTGCAAATAATTCTCTTCAAGCCAGCTGGCTGGGGTTGAAGCGTTTTACTATGGATGAGTGGTCGGAAATAAAAAGGCTCATAAACACACACACACACACACACACAGCCCTACCGTCCAAGGAAAAAAATGGATGAAAACAAGAGAAGGGTAAATTCTCAACATCCGCATTTAACTTTCTCGAAAGCAGTGACTTTAAACTTTAAACGGTAATATTAAATGCAATTCCGCAGCTCTGAGCATTTTTAAATCGAATGGTGTTTACATTAAAAATGCTTTCCCCTACTCCCCTCTTCAGATGGAGGTTGGAATTGGGTTTATCCCCCCCCCCTCTTTTAAATCCATCCCTTCTTAGACAGCAATTTGCTTTGTAAATTTTTTTTCATTTCCCACAAGAGCCCCCCTCCCTTTGCTCCTGGTTGGTGATAACAAAAGAGCTCTGGGAGGTAATAATTACAGTCATTAGTTCACAAAGGAGGCAGCACAGACTGGGAAGGGAAAACTGCGACTGTGGAAGCCTTTTCCTCTAACTAGGAGACCCACACCAAAATCTCCAGCATAGCCCACAGGAAGATTTCATGGGGAGATCTATTTCTTGTCCACTGTGCACCCCAGAAATCCGCAAGGCAAATGGGGTTAAAGAAAGATATTTGGTACAAGTTTTCTCTGGTGTCCTTTTGGTGCTTAAATGTTGAGGGGCCGAGAAAGAATAAAAAGAAAAGGGAATTTTGAAAACAAGGGCAACATCGGACTGTTTCCTCTTCCAGCCTTACGTCGGCAGGTAGATCTGTTGCCTCTCTACTCAGCAATTGAATATACCTAAGCAGGCACTCTTTGAGGACTCTGCTATGCGGGGGTCCATTGGAAGCCTGGATAAAGGACAGGGCAGCCGGGCAGGGCTCCTCCCTGCTGTACCTGCTCCAGGTGGGGCGCTGGGGAGCAGGAAATCTTAGCCAGCCCTGGCGCCAGCACTCCTGCCTCCCCCATATCAGTCTGTGAGCCCCGCTGTTTCGGTTTCCTGTGCTAGGTACAGGTCCTACCGCTCCAGGGGTTTGGCACATTTAGGTGACTCCTTTGTCCAGTCTGTTTTTCCGGAGCGGAGTTATCTAGGGAAGGAGCAGGGAGGGGAGAGCACTTGAATTTGGGACTTGACGCTGTCACAACAGGAGGCCCCTCCTTAGCTGGATCTTAATTGTAAAATGCGGGGCCAAGTAAGCACCTCTCTGGGTCGCTTTAAGGGCTGACGCTGCCTAGGCTTTGACAGCTCCTGGACACAAATGTTATCAGTGCCCTCTGCTTTGTTTTATTTTGTTGTTTTGTTGTTGTTGTTTTTTTAAACGAGGAGCTAAGCCCTGAGCTGAGCAGAACTTGTTTGTCCATTCAGTCTCCCTTAGAACCCCCACCTGCGCATTCTTTCCCCGATCAAGGTGGTGTAGAACTGGAAAGTGTCTGTTAGGGAAGGGTTAACCTAGAGGTCCGTTCTTTCCTCCTTTTTCTTTTTTGATAGGTTACAGCTGGCAGCGGTGGTAAGGAAACTCGTGCCTCCCACCTGCTGCCCTTCGGTTCACTTTTATGTGGCCAGCTTCCAAGGAGGGGAGGGCTACTTCAAATCCGCAGAGTGAAAGAGCTTAAAATCGGACAGTCCTCAGTCTGAGGATCAGCGTGCAAGCAAGGCACTGGAAGGCCGCCTGTAAAAGATAAGGTTTGAGAGTTTGTCTGCAGTCCGCAGCATTACTAGGTCAAGTTTAAACTAGACCGTGCTTTAAAGTGACTGGGGCAGGTGTGTGTGTGTGTGTGTGTGTGTGTGTGTGTGTGTGTAAGAAAATTTGCTGATGAACACAGAAGTCATCTCAGGCCCAGCTGCATATCAGAGACAGAGGACCCCAAGGCACAAGGCAGACAAACTCTTGTACAACACAGGCTTTCCAAGATGCTTATTTTATTTAGCGGTAGTTGTAATCAAGAGGGGGAGAAAACTCAAGTGTGAGATGAGTTTACCTTCAAAGTTCATTTCTCTCCCAACTTACCTTTGTTCTGGCCTACCCAACCAAGAGTGACTGCCATTTGGTCCTGGGAAAGCCATTTCAAGAAAAGCAATCTCTTAAATCATTTTAAAATGAGCAAGGGGATAGTGACAACTCTGGGGCAGTGGGTACTGCAAATCACAAACAGCTGAATAAAGGGCTACACTAGGAGAGTGGGGGTGACAGGCGGTGGGTGTAGGAGAAGTCTGGGGGTCCAGCATTTGCAACTACCCAAGGGGTTCAGATTCTCTTAATCCCAGGTTCTCTTGGGCCTGGAGGTGGCCCTGGCATTTGAGAGGGAACAGATCTGGCAGGCCATCAGAGGCGTCAGTGACTGTGGGTTCTGGTACTGGCTGCTGCTTTGATCTTTGTTGTAGCTCAGGGTCCCGCACTTTCTAATGCTCTGTAGGTGTGCTGCTACAACTGATGCACCAGGCGCTGCCGCTGGGAGGTTTTGCGCAGAAGCCTCCTGTAGTCATAGGGATTGGCTGAGATCCCTGTCTCTTCCTCTGGGCTTTCCGCAGCAGCAGTCCAGCACCTGCAAGTCAAACCTGTTTTCAGAGTCCATGGCAGCTGTTTGCAGCGGATTTCCAACCGCCCTCCCAGAGTTAGTTGGTTCTCTTCCTTGAGCCCTTGAGCTGTCCACCAACCGCAGGCAGTTAAGAAATCACAGTGTCAGGCTAAATGTTCCAATGTAGCTCTAAAAAAATGCTCTGCAGGTTTGCAAAGTTGAAACTAGTGGCTTTTGTGTTCAGATGAGAGCGAAGCATTAGCAAAGTAGATATCACAAAGGCTGCTTTGTTCAGAACAAGAATAATTCACAGCTAATAGAGAAATACTTATTTTAGTGCCTTATTTAGTTTCTAAACGACTTTCACTAAACAGGAAGATTTGAAGTGCATAAATTGATGCCCACCTCCTGGATTTTTAACCCGCTCAAATGTTTCTTTTAAACACCAAGTGGATCTGACCAGTCACTCCACACAGGGACTATTTGCTCTTTTGGCAATCTTTTTTTTTTTTTTTTCAAGATTTTTTTATTATTAATTTATTCTTGTTACATCTCAGTGGTTATCCCATCCCTTGTATCCACCCATTCTTCCCTCCCTCCCATTTCCCCCTTATTCCCCTCCCCTATGACTGTGACTGAGGGGGATCACCTCCCCCTGTATATGCTCATAGGGTATCAAGTCTCTTCTTGGTAAACAGCAGTTAAAATCATTGACTCTAAGTCTACAAAATCCTATGTTCAGATTCTCTGGCTCCATCAATGAATACGTGGGTGACTATTTACAGTCACTAAGCCCTGGAGACTTAGTTCCCACACTCATGAAAGAGGGCAGCCAAAGTAACCATCTTGCCTGTTCAATGAGATTGTAGCATAGTACCTAGGTCAGAGCAAACGCTCACCCAACTTCTTCTAGTGGGTATTACACACACACCCATGGATGCTGCTGGGAAGCAGGCAGCGTTTCCGGGATGTAAAATCTTTACAGTAGGCATGGATCTATCTGCTAGTGAAGGAGAAAGAATACACTGGAGAGGAAGTGGAGTCAGCTGCTAAAATAGAGAATGGGAAGTAACTGGCTAGAATATGAAATCCCTGGGCTGGAGAACCCTTGCTCAGTTTGTGACCTTAGACAAATCATTTAATCTCTCAGGCACCTGCCATTCTATTCTCCTGCCTAGAACTCGGTGCTTCTCCTAGAACACACTAAGTTTGAACAGGCCGTAGATTTTGGTTCCAAGATGGAAGAATGTGTCTTCTTTTTTGGAGACAAGGGCTTAGAAATCCCAGGCAGATTTTGAAAAAGCAAAGGAAGATAGACAATAACAGCCATCCTTATTTATAGAAAAACCTCTTCCATGTACATAGTGTATAATCGCTTTATCATTTCGTTTAATCTCTATAACAAGATAGTGAGGCAGCAATTTGAAAATTCCTCTGGAAGTGTGAAAACCAAGGCTCAAAGAGCCCAGAAAACACAGTTTCTCAAGTAGCTCAACTAGGGTCCAAGGTCCAAACCTAAGGCACTTTGAAAGCCTTCCCGAGAATCACCATCTCACACAATAAAAGAAGGATGAGGGGGTCTGTGAACCCACGGCTGACGGGATGATGGCTAAGCATTTCAGATCAGCTCCCAGTGGACCCGCAATGCTATTTCCCATGCAGCATGCTTATCTCCTACTATGCACCTCAGTCTTGAAACTTCACAATAAATTCTGGAGGAAGGGAGAAAATTATTCCTAATGTTGTAAATAAGCTGCAAGATAAATTATTTAATGCTCCAAATTAGTGTTAATTTGGAAAAAGAAAAAAACTCCGCATATCCAAGACACCTAGTTTTTACTATGGATCTTTTTCCCAAAACAGTTTTTAGTTTGGCATGCCTCAATTCTGAAAATCAGAAACATAATTTAAAAATCCAATATGGGAGGCCAATCAGGGTGGCACACACCTTTAATCTTAGTACTTGAGAGGCAGAGGTAAGTAGATCTCTGTGGTTCTAGGCTAGCTTGATCTACATTTCCAGGCTAGCAAAGTTAAACGGTGAGACCCTGTCTCAAGAAACCTTTTGTAAGTGACTAATATCACATTATTTAGAGGTTAATACAGCTAAAGGTATACTGTATAATTAGGATGGGAACACAGGTTATCACTTAAATTGGCGCATTTTAAAGGGACATGAATAACTATAGCAAGCAACAGGGTGTGCTTGGGAACTTTTTCTAGGAAACGTAGGATGTGTGATTGTACTGCCATCCCATGCATGGCTTTACTGTGAGCAATATATCAGTAATGAGACGAAATATTTGGGAAAATATGATGTCATTATATATATATATATATATATATATATATATATATATATAAAATTGCTTACATTAAAATTTAAATTCCCATTCAACGTTTATTATTGAATGTTATGCAGCCTGTAAATCTTACCTTTCATTCCTCTCACTGCATCTGTCCTGGGGTTCCTTCTTTGCTCTTCCTCCTCTTGTGTTAGAGCTGTGTTCCTGTGGTCCAGAAGGAGTAGGCAAAAATTCCTTATAGTAGAAATCTTCCAAACCTAGTAGTTTCCCTTGACTGAAAAGGAACACACAAACATGCTAATGAACACACAAACATGCTACACAACCAGTCTAGTGTCTACTCACCTGACTTACAGGCAAGTGTTTTCTTCTTTGGAAGTATTTACTGTAACTTAAAACATCCCACACATGCCCACGTATATGGGAGAAATCTTGAAATGTAGACAACAGTACATCCTGTTAATTAAAAGCATCATTCATCTCTTACTTTGACTAAAACATTAGCTGTGGGACAGGCTTCTCCTGCTTTTATCAGGCTTAGTTAAACATGAACTGGTAGTTTCTAGAACTGCCAGTGGCAATGTTGTCCAGTTTAGCCAGTCTATGTTCCCATTCACACCTGGGTCATGGGTAATTGTCATGAGAACTGGCCTTGACGAGTGAATACAAAGCATTTCAAATGTTTTCATCCATAACCCTAAATGACTTCCAATATAGGTACCACCAGGTGATAAATAGGGAACCCTGTTTATACTCTGTATAAGCATCCTCTTACATCCCTAGCCTTTTCTAAAAGTTATTTGACATGATGATAAGATTAAAATGTCAAAATATTGGAGTATTGAAGGACTGAAATATTGCAGGGAAAGGCAAGTCAAGTAAAGGTAAGTGTGCCATACTTACAAACATCGCAGCCCCTGCCATCCTAACAATCCACAAAAAGTATAAAATGTGACAATGAACATGTATCAAAGGACCATAAAACAAAAAGGGAAAAAACATCTGTGGATATTGAAGTGTTCTTATTGCTTAATTGCCATTATTAAATGGGCAGAGGAAAGCAGCGTCTGTCCCAATGACGCAGTGCATCCAAATCATAGCTGAATTCTTAAAGAAAGCTTTGTATAGTTCTGGTCAGTCTATTTAATTTATAGGTTCCAAATGATCCTCACGTATATACATATTGAGACCATGCTACATATATGTGATTTGTAATAAAATTTGAACATAAATATTTATAGTTTTAATTGAACAAAGCAATGCTACAATTTAGAAAAGATAATTACCTGTCTTTTCTTGGTCTCCGTTTTTCTTCTTGGATTGACTTCTAAAGGGAATAGAAGAATTGAAAACATATAATATATAGTAACATGAAATCATTATATATAATATTATTTTAATAATAGATAAGAAAGAGGGAGATTCAGGATAAGGGATTACTAGCTTATAAAATTATTTCATATTACAATACTATGTGATTCAGTTTATATGAGATTTTATATGAGGCAAGTACATAGATGAGAGTCAATTAGTGATTGCTTAAGGCCTTGGTCAGGAATGGAGTGTGGAAGTGACTGATAATGGGTAGAGTCTTATTTTGGAGTGATAGAAACTTTGGAGAATCGACTGTGGAGATGTTTGTACTAAAACCCATTTTGTTGTGTTCTGTGTTGTGTTATTTGTGTGACCTGTGACACATCCCAACACAGCTGTATGAATGAATGCACCTCTGTCTGAACCTCTCTGTGTTCACATCCCTGTAGATTATGTAGTAAACATCAGGTTGTTTGCTATTTGTGTTTGGAGCCAAAAGTCCTGAACTGGGCAGTGAGCAAGGTCATGACAGCTGATGAGATTGTTCTCAGGAGCTGAAAGGCAAAGAGGTTGCACATTTGGAATCTGGGCAACGTCATGAGAGAGATGAGCATCTTGCAGAAATGTGGAGAAGTCACTGGAGGGAAGAGAGAAGACTAGAATTGGCCCAGCTAACTGGGAAATCATGTGCGAGCCTCTCGTTTTGCCTGTGCTGTGTGACTCTGTTTCCAGTGAACTCTTAGATACGCTGTGATTTCAAGGGCATGGAGAAGTTTAGCTCCTCTCCACCCACGACACTGCAGAATGTGGGCAGATTATGTATTAGGAGGGGAGGGACCACTGGGGTCAAAGGGAGCCTGACTTGGAGGCTTAGGGGATGCTGTTCCCTGAGGCAGTTTAAGCTGTTCCTATGGTGAGCCGACATAGGGGCAGAAGCTATGTTCAGTGGGGAAGGAATTGGAATCTGGACTTCTTGCTGAGCCAGTTGAAGTAGGGACATAATCAGATTCATGGCGTGGAGAAATCTTCTGGCATATGTTGGGGAGGATGAGATTTGGAGCCTGAAACAGTCTTCTTGAGAAATGGTGGCGGTCAGAACTGGGGAGACTCTGTGTGGCAAGAGAAGGAGGATGAACGCGTAGCTAGAAGGCATAATGTAGAACAGCTAGCACAGGTGTCAAGTATAAAAGGAAGGCCAAGACCCAGGGTAGCCGCCAAGTTCTTGGGTTTGGAAACCGAGGCGACGGCAGTGGCACCCATGGAGGGCAGTAACATAAGGAGAAAGAAAGCCTGGTAGAGACCATCCCAGTGACTTCTCCTGGTGCCGACTAAGTGGATCAAGGAGACGTCGATGAAGCTAGTGGGCCTGATTGGAAAGCTAATGTGTTCGCCTGTGTCTCATGATGCTGACCTGAGATGTGAACATAACACTAAGGGCTGGCTCTAGGACCCACTAGCACAATGGTTATGCATACATCTCACTACTGGTCTGGAATTTGCCAAAGCTCAACAAAGGGTCACTTCTCTTTTACAACTTGCATAACGACACAATCATTTAAATGAAGTTCTAAGTGTTGGAGGGCTTTCCCACTACGAACTTCCCTTTCTAGGTTAGCTCAGATAAGCCATGAGGTGGCTTGAATTGGTGTGGCCCCCATAGACTCATGTGTTTAAATGGTTGGCTCATAGAGAGTGGCACTATTGGGAGGTGTGGCCTAGTTGGAGTAGGGGTGGCCTTGTTGGAGGAAGTGTGTCACTGTGGGGGTGGCCTTTGAGGTCTCCTAAGCTCAAGCTATGCCCAGTGTTGACACAGTCTCTCTCCTGCTGCCTGCAGATCAAGATGTAGAACCCTCCGCTCCTTCTCCAAGACCATGTCTGCCTGCATGCTGCCATGCTTTCCGCCATGATGATAAGGGACTAAACCTCTGAAATTGTAAGCCAGCCTCAGTTAAATGTTTTTCTTTATAAGAGTTGCCTATGGCCATGGTGTCTCTTCACAGCAATGAAACCCTAGTTAAGACAAGTGACTATCAGAAAAAGTTTCTTGGAGAACACAGTGTAGGTCCAAGTCTACAAGAGAGGCCAGGACCATGAGGAAGTGGACTGGAGGAAAACAAAGGGACTGTTTCACGGGCTATCTGGGAAGCGGAATCCGAGGAGGGCCTCCATGTTGCAAGGCGTTCTTCTGGGGCAGCTTAGTGCAGCCACAGTTTCCACTGGTCTTCAGTTTGATGGTAAGAACACGCTTCCTCCACTTACATGGAGTAGACAGTAGTATGTGGAATCTTCAGGGTTATTTAATGTTTTGGGTTTCCGGGGTCGCCTTGGAGGTCTCAATATTTTTGGCTCTCCACCTTTAGAGACACCTATGGGAAAGGTAATCACAAATAAGTTCTGGATTCCAGACACTGTACAGTGTTTTCCCTTGGATAAACAGCAGCTTCTATGCATGCAAACTGTGTTCGTTCTCTCATCCACCTGCATTGTATCACTGGTTGTGTGATTTCTTCCAGTTGTCTGGTGGTCTAGGACTTGGAGAGCAAGAGAGGAGGGAAAAAGAGCAAGAGGAGTTGGGAGATGTGGAATAGGGATGCAGGTTCACAGGAGGGATAAGGCCAGGACCAGGCCTAGAATATATAGGTCAAATGTACTTACCTCATTTTTACCTGAGTGGCAAGAATTATAAAAACACAGTACCAAGTTAATATATATATATATATGTATATGTATATATATATATATATATATATATATATATAGTATTTTTAGAAACACTTTAAAGTTGCCTGTGACTAAATTTTCACTTGACTCTAATAGCATTTAAAGCCTGAATTGATGTATTAGAACAATACTGTTGTAACAACAATAAATAGAAGATGTCAAAGACTCCGCATAATTGCCATGTGAGTGAGGAACAAAAGGATTCTGAGAATAAAGGAATTCTTGGCCCTGCATCTATCAAATTATCTCTATTCAGTCTGAGTATTATTACAGATTCCATTGAACATGGACCGGGCAGGCACGAAGGAGGAAGGAAACAGGGGAGGGGGGCAGCGGAGAAAGAAACAACTAAACAACAAAAAAAAATTTTTTTTTTTTTTGAAAAATGTCACAATGAAGGCTAATTCTCGCACAAGATCAAGCCAGCCCAATCCTAGCATGGCTGGGGGGCGGGGCGGCTCGTGAAGTCCCAACTCTTGTCTATGAAGCTATTGACAATCAATGACAGCTGGAGGGGAGGAGGTTGTTGTCAGGGCAGAGGTGCCTGAGCTGCTACCCACGCTCCAGTACCTCATCCCGTACAGTAACAAGACTCAGTGGGCATATAAACAAAGAGAGAGAGAGAGGACATGCAGTTGTTAGAAGGGAGAAGTGGTGGGGAGTAGAGGGAAAATTAGAGTGAAGGAATGGGAGGGTGGACCAAAATATGTTATCTGGACATACAAATATTAAATAATATATCTTGTTGTTATTTACACCTCTAATTTGTTTTATGTGTATGTGGGCATCGTCTGTGTACCATGCGACTGCCTAGTGCCTGTAGAGGTGAGGAGAGGATGATGGATCCCCTGGAACTAGGCTTATAAAAGGTTGTGAGCCACCAAGTCGATGGTAGGAATCAGACCCGGGTCCTTTGCAAGAGCAGATAGTGCTCTTAACCACTGAGCCATTTCTCCAGCCCCGTAAATAAAGCATTATTTTGGAAAAAGAAAATACCTTCTACAAGGCCAACGATGCCCTTCCTAGGCAGACTGTGGGCCCCTTTCTGTCCTATTATCCCTGAATCCCTGAGCATCACCCATCATTTCATGCCTTCCAACCTAAGGACTGTATATCTGAAGGTGGACTCCCTTTCTTGTTTATTCCTTAACTCCCAGAACTTCAGGAAACATATAATAAGTACCTAATGAACGTTTTCTGGTTGGGGTTGGAACAACAGCTCAGAAGTTATTAAGAGGGCTTGCTGCTCTTTGGTTTCCAGCACCCACATCAGGCACCTCCCAAGCTCCCATAACTCCTGTGCCATGGGAATCTGACCACCATTTCTGGCCTCCATGGCACCTGCACATACATCACACACACACACACACACACACACACACACACACACACACACACACACACACACACGCACGCACACACTACTCATGGACACAGGGACACAGGGAAAACTGCACTGAAAGCCAGGCTTCAGAGGAAACCTAGTGACAATACTGTGATCTCAGATTTTGAGCCTCTAGAACGGAAGGCAACAGATACACTGCTGTAGCCACTTGGTCTGTGGTTTGTTGTGGCAGCCCTAGCAAATGAATATAGAACCCAAGCCTGTGTTTGTTACTGTTGCCTTGTATTTATGTTGCTACTGTTCTGCTAGTCTAGGTAGCCAGCCTGTGCCTGGGATTCCTGTCTCTGCCTCCCTAGTGCTTTTCTCACGGTCACTGTGCTTGCCTGGCTTTTATGTGGGCTCTGAGGATCTGAACTCTGGTCCCTGTGCTTGCAGGGGAAGCACTTTATCACCTGAGCTGACTCCCAATCCTTGCTGCATAGGACCTTTGTCTATGATGCTTTCATACAATGTGTATAGAGAGCGGGGGTGGTAGGGATGTCCTTCTGAGGGACTCCTGATCGTGCCTTGGTGGGCAGCATGGGACAGTGTGGGGCAGTGTGGGGTGGAGCTCTGCATCCACATTAGCTGACAGGAATGGAGCTGAGTGGACGTAGATGCTCAATATACTTTCATTAACTGGGCCACTGGCTTCTCATCACAGATAAAAACAAATATCCAGTGCTCCAAAGATCAATGTAAATAAGACAACTAATAAAAGTCTGGGAAGAAAATGCAGGCGAATTCATGAAGCACTTAGGGCTATAAATACCTTAATCAAAATTCAGGAGTCAGAAAGCATATGTATTTGCTCATCATAAGTATCTAAGGAACCGGGGATGTGAGCAGGTCAGGTGCTGGCCTAGCACGTTTGGTTCAGCCCCAGCATCATTATGATCTTTATGTCTTCTATAGAAAGACTAAAGCCTTTATTTAGTAATAGTCAAAAGGCACCAGATAAACTTGGGAAGCTGTATTTTACAACCCCGCTGACAAGCAATGGGCTGTTGCTTTAAATGCAGTGTGTGGACGACAAAAGCCTACAAAGGGACAGAGCGACAGGAAAATGGACAAAAGATACAGATGAGAAGATCAAGATGAGCACATTAGTAAAATAAATCAGCAATGAGGGCACTTTGACAAGGGGAGGGGGCGGATGCTGCAACAATGACCATTTTACCCCAGACCCATGAGCAAAGATTACAAAGAACCATAATTGTTATGGGCAGGGTGTCAGAATAAGTGTGTGATCACAGAAGGCTGAAGCCAAGGCCAGTTAGAACAACCTTTGAGGAAAGTAGACTCCCAATAAAAAAGAAAAAAGAAGCAAAACAAAACAAAACACTTTTCCTCTCAGTAATCCTATTACCCCTGAAGTAGCTCCCAAACAATTACAACTCTAGTAAAACAATTACAATTCTAATAAACCAAAACAATTTTGAAGATGTTTACTCCAATATTTTTCAGACATAGCAAGTAAGAACACATACACATATTTGGAAACGTAGGAAAGCATAAGTTACAATAAGGCTTCTGAAGAGGAGAGCTAAGTAGGTTAGATACAGGGAAGAAATCATGATAAAAGAGAGAAAAAATGTATGCTAAGAACACATTTATGAAAATATTTATAAATACGCATGCAAGAATGAGTGTATCATAGGCCTAACAAAGTGCAAATACACTGCATTGAAACATCAGCATTTCTAAGTATTTCTCTAGTTTATAGAATTCATATTAGCTTGGTTTTTGAGCTTTTCTTCTCCAGGACAATCTAAAATGGGGGCAGGCCTGAGTATTATTAAGGGGTGGGCTTCCTAAGACATTGCCCTCTGAGGTGGACAACGAGGGAGTAAAAATGAGTGATTGGTTTGACTGCTCTGCCAAATTTCTCTGGACTATTTTGTTTTTTGCTTTTTTTTCCCTATGAGTTCATCACACACAAGAGAGGCACAAGTTTATTCTGTGCCCCATTGTCCTTCTTCATTTTGTTCCTTTGGGGGAACACAAGCCTTGTCAACTAATCACCCTGTCCCCATAATTACAAAAATGACACAGACATTTATAATCGCAAACTTTCCACAGCATATCAATGTTGACACTAGCAGAATTAGATTTGTGGCCACTCCATGTGATGTGAATGATAAATGTTAGCTTGCAAAGGTTACAGCCAGGAGGCAAGGCATTTATTCATATTGTAGTGCTGGTAATAATTTCCTTAAGTGTTTTAATTTATCAGAAATGTATCTTTCAGATAATAAATTGACGCACATTTCAATATTTTTGCATTCAGAAGAAAGGAGACAAATTAAAAACCCATTGCCAGCATTTGCTTTAGAAAGTTAAACTTCAATACTTTCCTCATTTTGGTAATAACCACATTATTTCACTGAAGGGACCACAGAGTGTGATTTGCGGAAGTGTCAGGTGCCTAAGTCAGGGCTCAGCCAGGTGGGCGTTAAGCTACCCTGACCCTTTTCTTAAGAAACCCATTTTTCAGTTTTTGTAAGTTTCCATTTCCTCTTGGCAGGCTGTGACCTTCAAGAAATACGGTGAGCTACAGAAGTCTCCAGGACTTCTCCTCAGGCACCTTAGAATCAGACGCATCCAGGACTGGTGACTGCTGGCATTTCCCCCTTCAGCTCATCTGCCCTTCTGCCAGGCTAGGAAGCCTAGAGATCCGAATCCAGGTCCCGAGTGTGCAGCTAAGGTCTGAAGTCCTCCTCTGCCTGGCCAGACCTCCTTCCTTTCCCTCTGCAGATCTGCTTAGTTATCCCAGGACCTGGTTTGATCTTTCGCTTTTTTCCTGGGCTCTTGTGTTCTCTTGAGCTAACTGCAGGACCAGGGTTAGGATAAGGGGCTTGTCTTGGCTGACTGTCCTCAGCAGCACGGGTGGGACATGTACTGTTTGAGTGGATCTGTTTCAGTCTGCTGACGTTCTCACCAGGATAGCTACTGCTCCTCCTCCACCTGAGCTGACTGAAGGAGCGCTGCCCTTCTAGGCCTGGTTGAGCCTCATCAGGAACTGCGTACAGCTGTGTGCCTAGAGTACCAGGGGAACTCGGTACTTGCATTTAAGGTCTTTAATTATGCCTTGGATCTTTCCAACTAATGTTGATTTTAAACTATGTGTAAAATATTTGGATATATAACTTGAGGTAAAATAGCAACACCTTGTATTATTTTCCCCAAACACACACACACACACACACACACACACACACACACACACACACATACACACACACACACACACACACACACACACACAGAGAGAGAGAGAGAGAGAGAGAGAGAGAGAGAGAGAGAGAGAGAGAGAGGGAGGAGAGGAGAGGAGAGAGAGAGAGAGAGAGAGAGAGAGAGATTTGGTTCTGTATCTGTTTAGATTTCCCCTGCTGAGAGTTTGAGAGCATTCTCAAAGAGGTGAAATATGTTAGTATTTTTGAAAAGTCATTACTCCTTCTTAGAACATGGTAGCTGGAAGAGATTTCAGACCGGCCTTGGCATATTTGGAGATGAGACACTATCCAGCAGAGGGTGGATGCTCAGCTTCAGGTTGCAATGGCATTATATGGGCTCTCTCCGTTTTACCCAGAGCTGAAGCCAGCAGAGCAGAGGTGGAGCATGTTCACTCAGCTTGTTCCCTTAGCCACTCAGCCTTCCTAGGGCTCCCCTCCATGAACTGCCTCTCCCTGCGGGGGGAGGGAGCTGCTTTATTTAAAGAATTACAATTCCCACTCTGCAGCAATGCTTTGGCCTGTGTTTGGATTAGCTAGCAGACTGCTATGGTTGTTCTTGGAGAAATGCATGTAAAAGGTATTAATATTCCATGGGCAGAGTGTCATTACTTATTAATCTCTTTCCTCTTTCTTTTTGTCCAATTTTTTTTTTTTTTTTTTTTACCATGTTCACACATTTTTCTCTTTTTAAGATCTGATCATTTCCTTGGCTACTTCCTCATAAATGGTTTTATTGGGTCAATTACATAAACGGTTTCTTTTTCCTCCCTCCCTCCCTTACCTGCCTCTGTTTCTTTTTCCTTCTCCCTCCTCTGTATTACTGTGCCATTTTTCAAAATATTGAGTATACTCTCAGTCTTATATTTGGCAATAACAAATTAGTACATTCTCATCACTGTTAAACTCTTTTTTTTTTTATACTTTCCATATTGATAAGTAAAAACAACCACTTATTTTCACTTGTACTCTTTATTCCTTGATGTCATATACCTGCTCATTTGCCAACCATGTACTGCTATGAAAAGCAATGAATTCTCCAGTCCGCTTTCCATTGCAAGCATGCCTGGCTGCCCTGATCGGGACAGCCTGTTTGTATCTTGGGCACTAACCTTCTGCATGTTTGTTTGAAACACTTTCACTAGTTTGTCTTCGGCTCTTCAGTCTTTCAATGCTTCTTTTCACTCCCTAGAAGGTCTGCATAGCCTAATTCAACATTTTCACTCCTGCTCCTCATCGTTTCCTGCTTTGTCTCCTTCTGAGCCGAGAAAAGAAAGTTCTTAGGCCACAGATGCTGACTTCTGCATTCCTCAACCTCAAGAGAAAAACGAACCTGGAAAAGCTTTTGTTAGTCAGTGAAGAGAAGGAATCTAGTGGATTCCTTCTTCCTCACACCAGAGATAGTTTTAAGCACTATCCACTGGTGTCTTGTTGGCTTGTTGCTCCTCTTTACGCATTTAATTCTAATCCTTCCCATTAAAGGAACAGTTTCTACTGTTTTATAGTTAATATGATGTTGGCATTAGTTTAGGAAATGTACACATTGTTGAAGAATACCCTTTAGCTTTTAGTTTACTGGGCTTCCCGTTTTATCAATATGGGTGCTGGATTTTATTAAAAACAGCATTAGTATTTATCAAGACGGCTTTTTCTTCTGAGCTTTTGATATAGTGTTACATCCATATGTATCATAAGTGGTACATAAAGACAGTCTTTCCATATACTCTTGCAATGGCACATTGTCATCACTGTTCATCACGTGTCCACCGGTGAGTGCTGCTTTCAGGGATTTTACCTCTAATTCTGTAACTGGGGTCAACAGAGTCAGCTTTTACGAAAACAATGCTTCAAGACTTTTAGTTCTAAGATGTATAAACTTTCACATTTTTTCTCTCTCGAACATAACACATAGTGCGGATATTCACTGTTCTCTGAACATCTGAAGGCATTTGCTAGGTATGTTAAGCTCTTTGAAACTTTTTTGGAAGTAATTCTTTGATGGAATTACCATTGTAATATTTCTCTTGGAAACACATATTACATCAAGGGACTAGATTAATTGCCTTTACAGAAGGTAGATATTTTAGTATTTTCACAGTATAGTTGATAGAATCTTATCTTATTTCTATTTATTTGTGGATTAAGAATTATCAGGACTTTATTCTTTCATGTTTTTAGTAGCACTGCTTTAGCTTCATTTATACAACTGCATTCCTGCTGCACAGCCCCAATAAAGCCATCATGCTTAAACTCCCGAAGGGATGAGTCTTCACTGGGTGAGAGGCTTTGCTATTTGATGGTCTCAGGAAATGCCTTTACAGTCCATATCATATGGATTTTTATCTCATTACAACTACAGAGGATATAGAAGTAACAAGGAAGTGTAAAGCAATTAACAATGTGCTAACAAGTGCCCATTAAGTTCTGATAGAGAAGCACACACGAAGGCCAGTGATGCTGGCAATGTTGAGCTGAGCAGTTTCCTGGCATGCTTGGACACTGTAATAATAATTTATACAAGATGAATTCCAACAGAAATTACACAACTGCACTTAATATAATAACACTGTAAATAAGGTATATTCACATATCATGCATTTATCATTTCATATCACTAGGAAAAAATCTAGCATGGGGCCGGGCCATGATGGTACACGCCTTTAATCCTAGTATTCAGGAGGCAGAGGCAGGCAGATCTCTGAGTTGGAGGACAGTCTGTCCTATAGTTCCAGGACAACCAAGGGTACACAAAGAAACACAATCTCAACATCTGCCATCCCTCCAAAACAAAACAAAACAAAACTAGCATGATTTTAGAAACTGGTCTTGTAACTAGTCATCACTGGTTTAGGCTAGTTCCTAAACTCCTCAAAAGAATACTTAGGCCAGGGTACTGTTTATGGTCATCATGATATTCTGAAGTAAAGAAACAAATTAAGTGAATAGTGTTTGCCAAATTCTCCTGCTGGAGTGCACAGTCCCCATCCAGATGGAGTTGGCCCTGACAGACTGAGTCCACTGAAGCCCTGAGCCAATTCTCCTATCTCAACAAGTTAAGGGTCCTTAACTTATTCCCTTGGCATTTTGTCACATGACAAGAAAAGTAACCAACATATCAAGGCTATTTTATGAGTGACACATAAATTTCAAAGTAAGTAAAAATACTGCTATTTCTTCCCCAGCATTTGCTCTGAAAACACCATTACACATCTTCCTTTGGTCAACTGTATGCATGTAGAGAGGGGCTCCCTGCCTTGGCACTGAATTCATGGACAACGCCATGCCAATGACATATAATAGCATCCTTATTTTCCAACTGTGCACCATCCAAACTTGCAGCCCAGGAGATTAGTCAGAGCTCCTCTCTGTAAGAGGAGAAAGTGAGCTTACTTCTACGGGTCCAGGGTTGTTTGTCCCACAATCAATCTTTGTTTCCCACTCTTTATAATGTTCAATGCAAATTGCCAGGTGTAACATAATCAAGAGCTAAGGACTGGAACTCAAACAAGACAGGACTGTGGAGGCAGGCGCTGAAGCTGAGAGCAGGGAAGGGTGCCACTCACAGGCCTGTTTCCAATGGCTTGTTCATCCCTGGACCAGACAGCCCAGGCATGGCACCACCCAAGACAGGCTGGGCACTTCAGGATCAGTCTCTAACTAAGGAAATGCCCTACAGGCTTGCCTATAGCCCTGTCTTATGGGAACATTTTCTTAATTGAGGTTTCCTTCTCTCCGTGACTTAGCATGTGTCAAGGTGACATATAACTAATCAGCGCAATTCTGTTGGCTCTTATAAGGTTCATTTAAAACAGTTCCAAACACATAAAGTGAATACACACTGCTGTTAGTTTTAAACTTTATAATCAAATTAGTCTATTAGCCTTCATTTGGACATTGTTTTTACCTGACATTTAGTATAAGCTAGATATTCCAAAGAAATATGTAAAGATCTCTTTAAGGCCATAATATAATTAGTTCAAATTAATTCAAAAAATATAATGACATTTTCTATGTTTTGCATGTTTTCTAGGGCTTTTGGGGGGGTACCTCTGAGAAAAATTCCCATTTCTGCATGACCTCACAGAGGCTTAGCAAGTTCTTAAAAAGGGGATTGGGTACATCAATTAGCAAGGATACCTGCAGGCATTCAAGGCATGAAATGATTAGAGTCTGGATCATGTATTATTTTAGTGGTGGAATTATTTGAAAGTGAGCCTTATTTGGCTTACTAAATGGGTTTTTCCTTAGAGGCACAGGCTCTGTGAGGAAGTGCATGGCAGGAGTGGCCTGTTGAGTTTGTGCTCCTAAGGGTTCACAGGATATCAGCCATCTGCCTGAGTCCTTTCTCCATAGCAGAAGGAAGGCGCCAACATAAGAACACTTTCCTTAGATGAACTGTAAGGTGAATAGCTGTTCCGCTTAATGAAGAATATCTATGTCAGGCCTTCTTTGACCAAAGGAACTCAGAAGCAAGCAATATAAGAAAATCAGCAAAGATTTAAGGAGTGAATTGTTGAAGAAAGAAGAAGAAGACGGAGGAGGAGGAGGAGAAAAAGAGGAGGAGGAAGGAATAAGAAGAGGAGGAAGAAGAAGAAGAGGAAGGAGAATAAGAGGAGGAGGAGGAGGAGGAAGAAGTTGAGGGAGAAGAAGAAGAAGAAGAAGAAGAAGAAGAAGAAGAAGAAGAAGAAGAAGAAGAAGAAGAAGAAGAAGAAGAAGCAAACTCACAAAGGCTTATTCCTCGGACACTATACTTTGTTGTGCTTGTTCTATTTAGAGGAAGTGAAACAATGTCCAAGCTGATTACCAAGCAACTATCAAGTGTCTACTGTGTGCTGAATAAGTGACCATGTAGTGTGTGAAATGATCCTGGGTGGGAAAGGGTTGGGGTTAAGTAAATGCAGACTGTGGTGCGGATAATTTATTTCTGCCACATGTACCCAGACACTCCTGTGAAGTGATGAACTGAAGTCAAAGGATAAGAAATGGAGAGTTGGGCTTGTTGGTTTATGGTAAGTTATGATGCTCTATAAAAGAAATTAGTATCTAAAATTTAGGATGGGGTTTGCCTAGCCTAAGATAAAACTGACCCAGATTCTGTGAAGGAGTCCATAGTGCTCAAATAACACATGCTTCAATTAAACTTCACAATGAATGTTTATAAGCTATTTGATAAGTGTTTTCTTTTTTAAAAAATTAAAAAACATGGATATTTAAAACATATGAACACATGAACTCAGTGGAGGCCCACAGCTGTAATTGCAGTATTCAGGAAGGTAATGCTACAAGTTCAAGGCCAGCCCGAACTGCATTGTGAGTTCTGGGCTAGCCTGGGCTACAAAGTGATTTCTGTGTCCATCTGAGATATTGGGTAAGTTTCTATTTCAAATAAAAAAACCCAAAATATATTAATCTAGATGATCTTAATAAGACTCAGGAACAAATCTCTCTGAAATGGCCAGGTGATGATCTGCACCCTCTCTCCACCCATGCCTTTCCTAATATTCCAACAGCACCTGGGGAATTTAGAAGCAGCTGCTACTGAGCGGGAAGTCCCACAGGCTTCTATATTTCTTTGTTCAGGAGCTCTGAGCAGCATTCCGTGTAGTGTCCTATTTCCCATGTCTATCAGGTTCTGGCTTCCCTGGGTGTTCCGTTTCTCTGGGCACCCCTCTTTGCACACCCTGTCTATGGCCGAATGTCATCCACCTCTTCTTTCTTCCCTTCTTGCTCTTAAAAATTTCACCCTAAGAGGAGACCTACTTGGAAGAGGTTAGGTCACTGGGGGTTCTCCCTTGAGGGGGATATTAGAGTGCAAGTTCCTTCCTTCTCTCACTTCCTGGTCTTCCATAAAGCAGCTTCTCCCACCATATTCTAGCACCCTCTTGCTTGCCCCCTGTTTCTCCACTTCCTGCACCACTCTGGCTATTCTATGGATTCAGGAACTGTGTGGCCATTGTGCTCATGTGCTCTGACTCTTCTCTGTAGCGAGTCCCAAACCCACACCATACTGCTATGCTTTGTGGAATCCTTCCCACTGTGGCTATGGCCAGCTGATCATGTTAGAATCCTTGACTCAACTCTTTTTCTCATAAGGCCAACCACCCAATCCTCTGTGCTCTAGCAGTGAATTATAGATAGAAAATGCTCTTCATTTCTTTGCTAGCCACCCACAGTTTCCTTCATGCTAGCAAATCCTATTCACACCAGACATAAGGACTTATCCTAAAAGATGAAGATGTCTACACAGGACAAAATGCATTTTCAACATTGCAATAATTCAGATATACAATATGTAACTTTTTTCTAAACTGAATTTAATCCCTACCTCTTGGTACTCATTTTTATTTTCTATCATTTGAAAAAGTATGTGTGTGTGTTTACATATGTGTGATTACGATGCATCATTCTCCATTGTATTTACTGAGGTAGGGTCTCTTTATGAACCCAGAGTTTGTCAATGTGGACAGATTAGCTTGCTGTTTTGCCCTGGCCATCCTGTACCTACTTTGTGAGTGCTGGTATTACAAGCAGGTTGTGACACTCACCAGGCTTTTACCCCTGGGCTGGGGTGCTCATGCTTGCACAGCTAGACTACTCTCCACTCCCTTCTCATGATTTCCCACAAATCCTGCTCAACTTAGTTGCTTTCAAGTGTCTTAATTGCTGATATTAATACTTTAGAACCCCCTTTTGCTAACTGGAGCCACATCTAAATTGAAGGTGAGGTGAAATGTTAGCAGCTTCCTGGCAGGAATGCAGAGAAGCCATTTACTCTGTGGTCAATTGTCAGCACCTTCTGGTCGACCACCTCATCTAGCTCTGCCTTGTGGCTTGAAGACATCTCCCAACATTGCGGCTTTACTGCTGGGCTTTGCTCTGTCCAGTCATCTCAGATCCTTGCTGATTTGCCCTCTCTTTCTCCTAGGCACTTTCTTAGTTACTACTGAGTGTGCAAAACTTTAGAGGTAGAGTAGGACATATGTTCTATGTATATGCAAGGGACAAAAGCCTCAGGTGGCTTTGAGAAGTGCTTCTGACTTACAGTCTTTGTCCTGACATGGACAGCTCATGATCAGCTCATAAGGAGACAATGGCAGGTTGAGGAACAAAGTCAACACCTGTGGTTTCTGCTCTGAGGCCTGCCCAACATTCCCAAGAAGAACAAAGCAGAAAGCTGGGCAGCACCTCCACAGTTTAGATTCCTTCCCAGGACTCTGCCTCCTATCTCCATCTTTCCTTCTGTGCAGTGGATGGGGATATGAACTGCTGGTGTTTGCCTGGCCCTTCTCAGTCCCCACAACACCTGTATTTTCAGCTGCATATAAAACCTAGAGCAATTGACAGCTACTCCTGCCCCTTACCTGTCCCTGAGCCCCGTCCAGTCCCTCTGACATAGGACACAGTCAGAAGCCAACCTCATGGGCTCCTGCTGAGTTTTATTCTTCTCACTATAAGATGTTCTGGCCAAAGCCAGGGAGTATGAGAGTAGTAGCATCCAAGGCCACTGTATGCACAGCTGTGTTTGTTAAGCGTTACCACAAACAATGTGGCCTGGTAACTGACAGAAACTTGCAGATACTGTCCCTTTCTCCCAGGTCAGGCAAACAGCCATAGTCATCTTAGTACTTTTTTTTCCCCTTCAGAGATTTTAGCAAGGAAAACAAAAGAAGCTCCATGAGGTCACATGACTCTTCCTATCTTTGCTGAGAGCTATACACTACAGAAATGGAGTCAGGTATCTGTGAAGAGAGAAAGGGCTTGAAAGTAGAGGGAAATAAAACATTTTCTCAGAAGAATCATGAAGAATCAGCAAGGCCTGGAGGGGTGAGTAGGGCACCTGAGGTTTTTAGTGGCACCCTCCCACCCCTGCCCTGCCCCAAGAGGTGATAGACCACAGAGAAGAGGCTTTTTGGAATATGGGTGAGTGAGGTGAAATGCCAGATCTTTGGCTTTCTGATCCTGCTTGCAGGACATGCTGATCCCACTGCAGAGATTGTAGGGGCCAGCAGGGGTTATGGATATCCTTGATAGTGACTCATTGTTAAAAGACTGGAGATTCTACCTGACCCTTCAGAGCCATAGAAGACCCCAAGGTCTTTGCACGTCCCTAGAAAACTGGGATCAAATAATCCCAGAGATGGGGCAGAGTTGACTGAAGATGCTGCAGATGAGGATGTGAGCTCAAGAGAACACTTACTTATACACTACTAATGGGAATGTAAACCAGTCCAGCCACTATCTGTGGAAATCACTGTGGAGGTTCTTCAAAAAATCTAACATCAGATCTACCATATGATGCAGCTAGACCACTCCCAGGTATTTACTCAAAGGACCCCGAGTCACCATCTCACAGAGATACCTCTGTGAGATGTTGCAGTGTTATTCTTAATAGCTAAGTTATGGAACCAACTGAGGTGCCCAACAATAGAGAGATGGAAACAACAACAACAACAACAACAACAACAACAACAACAACAACACACACACACACACACACACACACACACACACACTGGAATTGTTTTCAGCTATAAAGAAAAATGAAGTTGTAGCATTTACAGGAAAATGGATGTGGGTGGCAATTACCACACTGAATGAATTAGGTCAGTCCCAGAAAGGCACATTTATTACTTTCTCTTATTTGTGGTTACTAGATTTTGTACAGATATATGAAATCATGTGTGTGTATATGACATGAAAGGAGCAATGAAACTGTCTAGAGGAACAAAGGGGACTAACAGGAAGGGGAAGGGATGAGAAAGTGGGGTAAAGTTATGGGAGAAATGTGCTCAGCACGCAACTCATACTTACATGAATATGTTCTTAAGCTGCACAGCATCACGGACAGTCAATACATGTAATGCAAAAGCAGAGAAAACAAAACCTCGGTCCTTGTGTGTGTCTGAACAGAAGTTCGCAGGCTCCACACTCTTTCAGATGCAACCTTGAAAGAAGGCTATGTCCCAAGTTTGCTTTCTCATAGGAGCCTGGCATCATAGTTCCCTCTTGTTCTTTGCTGATGTCACAGGCCAAGGTAAGGTTAAGTTGTATAAATGGGGGCAGAAAATGAGGCAAAAACCCCAGGAGAGTGGAATCTGAGACAGCAGGAGGTAGGTAGAACATTCTGGAAAATTGTGTGTCTGTTTATAAAAAATAGAATTAAATGAAGGCATCAGTTCTTTGTGTGAGGCAGAGTAGCACCTTGAGTCTGCCACAAAACACAGGTGAGACACTAAGACACAGAGTTTGGAAGTCCCTTTACTGTAGGTGGCCCTACCATGCCTGACCCTTACCTGGCAGGTGTTGATGAGTAGAAACATGTCTGTTAATTGGTTTACAGTGATAGAAACCCAGATAAAGTGGCTTCAGTTGCTGGGACAAAATCATTTCATTCAAGTTTTTCTGCAGAGTGAAATATTCTTCAGATAACTTTGATATCTAAAAAGAAGGCCATATATCAGATTAAGTCGAAGACGAGAATTCCAGGGCTTTCCAGGCACATGAGCTACACAGAGCCTTACCAGACTCCCGGGACCTCTCAAGCTCTTCTCCAGGAACTACATGGCCCTTTGTATCCAGGACTAATAACATCCTCAGTTTACATAATCTTCCACTTGCTGCTACTTGTCCATGACACTTCTTTTTTTCCATCAAAAGTCGCAAACCGTGATGCTCTATTCAACACCTACCCATCTGTCTTCCTGGGGCTCCTGAGATCTGGCTTACGCCCTTGCCTTGATGCTGTGGTGGTCTACTTCTGAGGTCCCTACTGACCTTAGGTTGTGCTAAACCTTCCTTTTCTCTCCGTCTGCTTGGCTGACTGCCAGGCTTCGTCCTCTTCCTTCCTTGCCTCATCTCCTCATCTCCACACTCTACCATACGGCCATTCTGTCCTTTATTCCCCACATCCTGGCTCTCATGCTAGGGTGTGTTGTGTAAGGTTCATGATGCTGTTTCTGGGTTTGCACTAGCCGGTGCCCCCACTTCTCTTCATCTGTCTCAGTTGCACGTCAGCTGTGAGGTTCTAAGACCTCATTTGATCTTTGGTGAGAAACTTTGTGCATTAAAGAAACAAAAAGATAGCAGGCATGTAAACCTCACTTTTTTAGTTGCTTAAAACTAGAAGAAGAGGAAGGGGCTAGGAAAATTAATCAATAGCAGATCTCCACTGACATCTGAAGGGCAGAGATGCTCGGGCCCACCCTCAAGGTAGAGACCCAGGGCAGGTGTTATGCTGTCTTAGGATGCAGCTCTCACAGGGAACAAACAGTGTAGGCACCAGGGCTAGTAGACATCCTCCTCACTACAGAATTTCTTCAGTGATTTCAAAGACCACTGACTACTCTGGTAATTTATGCATTTCAGAGGTCATCTAGTTCATCTGTTACTCTATATAGGATGCAGTAAAAGTGTTGACATGGAAAGACCTTTCCTTAAGGTCAGGTACCTAGAAAGAGAGAGCAGGAATAGGCTCGGTGCTCCCATGGTCTGTCTCTCCCTGGAACATTCTTGTCAGAGGTACAGAATTGCTTACTGCCCTACTTAGCCACCTTTCAGATTTTAACAGATAATATGCCATACAAACTGAAACTTGAGGAAGGGATAAAACCTATGATTTCAATTTCAGTTTTTAAAAACACTAAAAAATCAAACCAAACAAAACCAAAGCAAAGCAAACCCAAAACAACCTAATACATTTTTAGTGATAACAAAGATTTCATGGATACATGATATTTTCTACTCTCCAGTGGCAGCAGCTCATTGAAACAAACCAACATCTGGTATCTTACTACATGCAGCTTCTATCATAATTTTATTCTTGATTCTTATCACAGTGTACAGGCATAAAAGAACATGGCTACTTAAATAGTACAGCCATCAATATGTTTTATTTAAAATGTCACATAAACACAGGAAAAATGATTCCCCAGTTATTTATTATATATTGAATCAGTTATTGCATAGTTCTTAGACATTCTTATCAGTAAGTAAGTTTATTTACGTACCTGTCTTGAAAACATGGCCAAATCACTTGCTTCTTTTTTTGAAGCCGTTTTTGAGTCTCTGTCATTTAGCACCTTCACGTGGTGGGTCCCCTCATGCTCTGGAGGACAGGAATAAATATTGTGAATGTTTCTTGCTACTTCTGTGGGTGACGAAAGGATCTTTTGATTCTTAAAGGAAGGTGACATCCTGTCCTTTCCCAACTGTTGCTTTTGCTTGGAACCCTGGTATTTGCTCTGAATGAATGTAGCAGCCTTGTCTTCCTCCTGGGACACATCCACTGGTCCAGTGTCTTTTTCTCCGAGGAACCCTTGCAGGTGATAGTCTCTCTCTAGGTTGCTCAGCGGTGCATTCTGGGTAACCACAGATGTCTTCTTTTCTTTTTCTTTGCCGTCTGCATTCTGATAGACTGACTTTTGGCTAAGGCTAGGATCCATAGTTTTTCTCAGATAAATCTCCTCAGTTAACCACAGTCCTGGGCAGCTTGGCTTATCCCATGTCTCCCTCCCTTCTAGATGTGTTGCTTTTGAGTTTTCAAAGTTTCTCCCCTCTGTGTACCACCGACAATAACTCTGGATCACAGCATCCTCTTTCTCCCCTTTCTCCTCTTTCCTCATCTTTCTGCTTTCTTCCAGGTCTTGCCCATACGTCTTCCTGGGGCTTACTTCCACCCAAGGGTCCCCCACAATGTAGAGTTCTTGATTGTGCTCTTCCCCACACACATTGCTTATTTTCTTCTGAGTCTGAGGTCTTCTGTTGTTACTCTCGATATTGTTGGCTTTCCCCCCAGCTCTGAAGGCAGATGTCTTTCTAGAAGCTGGGCCCCCATTGTTGTTTGGAGTTGAAATGTTGGATTCATTAGCGGACACTGCATTTTCTGTCTGTTTCTTCACAAAAGATTCCCTGCACAAAACATGGATCTGGACATAAGATGACGTTAAACTAGAGCATATTACTTTTGTTAGTAGGTGTGTGCAATGCTGTATTGTAAGAGAGGCAAAAGAAGCAAAGAAAACTCACAATAAAGACGAGTTACGTGTCATTAATAAAGTACTTCACAAAGCATTTCCTGTACTGATAAATGGGGTGGCTATTTGAATAAGAAAACCAGTTTCAACTTGGAGTGAGAAACAGGCTAGCATGGGAAGAACTGTATATCTATTTGATGAGGCACCAAAATTCTACGCACCGTCAAGACAGTCAAAACTTCAGTGTAGGTGAGGAGGGGCTCAGGAAGCCACACTCCTGGCTTAGGGGCTTTGGGATGAAGAGAGTGAGTTTTCCTCAGGCAAGTGCCCCTGTTAGGTTGCCCATGCTCCACTGGATAGCCCAGCATGTATGCATGTAAGGACAGAATAGCCTGGAGTCAGTGGTCTATGAATAGAGGACAGGAAGCTGTGACGGATATGATAGGAGGTGAGGTCATCTGGGAGGTATAGGAGATGAACAGGGGATTGACAGGATCAAAATGCATTGTATACATCTATGAAGTTCTCAAAAAATGGAAAAATGCCAAACTCTAGGAATTTAATCCTTTCAAAATATAACCTTTAGAACAAAAAGTATACAATGGTAAGTTGTAGGAAATACACCTGGCTTTGGAGCCAGTAATCAATCAGTGTGTTCACCAGGTTCATGGACTGAACTTTAAGAAGCACCAATCTTATTGCTCACAGGAAGTGTCTTGCAAAGATAAAGTTAAATCAGTGTCCTTGGTCCATTCATGATTTTTATGTGTGTGCTGGAGATTTGAACTCAGTTTTTTTATGCTTGTATGGCAAGCACTTTGCTTCTTCATTTCTATCATCTATCTATCTATCTATCTATCTATCTATCTATCTATATCTATCTATCTATCATCTTTCTGCCTACCTAATCTATCTAATCTTTATATGATTCATAATAACACATAACTATAGTTATTAACTATATTAACAGGGTACTATGTGAAGTTTTACATATTTACATAACATCCAATCAGATTAATCCTACTTATTTCTTCAAACACATATCCATTTTCATGATGAAAATATTCAATATCCTTGTATGTTTTTAATGTCTGATTGTATGATCAAGCTGTCCAACATCAAATATTTCATCCTAGATTATGTGGGGACAGTTTCTTATTAATACTTGTGCACCCTAAAGAGGAACTTGGAGACAGTAAATTTCTAATTATAGCAGCTTTATTCATAATAGCCAGAAAATGGAAACAACCAGGATGTCCCTCAACCAAAGAATGGATAAAGAAAATGTAGTACATTCACACAATGGAGTATTACTTAACTATTAAAAAAAAAAAAAAAAAGAATAACACCATGAAATTTTCAGGCAAATGGATGGAACCTGAAAAAAAAAAATCATCCTGAGTAAGGTATCCCAGATCCAGAAAGACAAACATGGTATATACTTATCTATCAGTGGATATCAGCTATAAATGAAAGGATAATCATACTATAATCCACAAACTCAGAGAAGCTAAGTAACAAGGAGGGTCCAAGGGGATGCATGGATCTCCTTGGGAAGAGGGAAAGAATAGATACTGCAGGGGAACTACTACAGGAGGCATCAGGTTGGGTGAGGATGGGGGCAGAGAGTACTAGGAGAGACAACTGGAATTGGAGGCATCTCAGGATGAGCTAGACACCCAGGGCAATGTTAGCTCCCAGGAATCTATGAGGGTGACCCTAGCTAAGACCCATAGCAATGGGGGAATATGGAGCCTGAACAGTCAAGACTTCCAATGAGGCATTGGGACACCAACCCTGCCCCCAAACCTTCCACCTACAATTTGTCCTGCCTACAAGATGTGCTGGGGTAAGAGTGATGCAGAAACCGTGGGAGTGGCCAGCCAATGACTAGTCTAGCTTGAGACTCATGCCATGAGAGGAGCCCACCTCTGACACTACCTAGAGGACCAGGAACCAGAGGATGGATAGCTCAGAGACTTGATAGAACCAAACAGGACAGGCAAAAATAGTCAATGAAATAATTCCTAATAATATTCTGTTATTCTCCTAGGCAGGAGCCTAGCATAATTGTCATCAGAGAGGCTTCATCTAGCAACTGATGGAAATAGATGCAGAGACCCACAGCTAGACATTAGGCAGGGCTCAGGGAATCCTTTGGGAGGTGGGAGAGGAGAGTGTAAGAATCAGAAGGACCATAGAAACCCCACAGAATCAACTAACCTGGGCTCATAGGGGCTCACAGAGACTGAACTGACAGTCAGGGAACCTGCATAGGACTGACCTAGGCCCTCTGCATATACGCTAGAGTTGTGTAGCTTGGTCTTCTTGTGGGGCTCCTAACAGTGGGAGCAGGGGCTGTCTCTGACTCTCTCGCCTACTTTTGGGACATTATTTCCCTCATACTGGTTTGCCTCATCCAGCCTTAATGTGAGGGAAGGTGCCTAGTCTTACTGCAACTTGATATGCCATGTTTAGTTGATATCCATAGGAGGCCTATTTCTGAAGAGAAATAGAGAAGGAGTGGAGGTGGGAGGAGGTGGGGGGAGAGGGACTAAGGGGGAGGAGGAAAGGGAAACTGTTTAGGCTGTAACATATGAGAGAAGAATATATTTAAAACATTACCATTTTCTGTAAACTGAAAACAAATCCACGGTGTCTTCAGAAGAAAGGTGGAAGCCAATTGGTGTACAACTGAACTGCAGATTTCCTCAATACATGTAATATCTACCAACAGTAATTATTTCTAAAAGTAGTAAAGTTAGTCCCTCTTTTTCCTGTGTGCCATCAGTTTACATGCTTCTGACTCCTGTCATATGGGCCCTGCTCCTGAGGCAGACATGGGGTCTCTCTGGAGTTTGTAGGGCAGTTAACACATCATCTGAACCATTACAGGCAACATCAAAGGACACACACACACAGGTCTCCGAGCATACACACAAGAACCTGAGAATATAAAATGCCTCCGCATTTCAAATCAATAGTGTTGTTTGTTTGCTAAGTAAGGAAATGAAGTTTGCCTGGACGATATGGGGAGAGTAACCAGTGTCCATGAGACCACTGTTGGTTTGCGTGTTGGGTGTGAGAGTAACACATGTTGTTGACTGGAGAGGAAGGACATCATCTGTTTTCCATCTTTAAATTTTTTTTAAAAAAATTGTTTATTTATTTATTATTATTTATTCACATTACATCCTGACTGTACTTCAACCTTATTTGCTTACCTGGCTAATTCTGGTGTTAAAGACAAAGGAGATGGGGCTAAGTGTAGAGTGATCTTCATGTCTCTAGAGAACCATTCACTCGTTCATTCATTTTATCATCTGGACCAAAGCTATTTTACCTTCATTCATCTATAGCAATCAAGACAGAATTCTCCATACTTTGCCCCTCCATGCTTTTTGCATAGCTAAATGACATTTTCCTTTTTGTCTAACACTGAGGACTGAACTCAGGGCTTTAGTTACACCAGGTAAGTGCTTCACCATGGCCTTCCATATATATATGTATTATTAAGGGCCAGCCAACCTTACTAGCGATTTATTGGTCATGTTTGTTTTCATGATACTATGAGTCATTTGAGGACAAGGACTTTGTTTCTTTCATCTCTGCATCCCTACTACCAACATAAAGTTTGCCGAATGAATGAATTCTTACAGATTTGCCAATAGGCATTTTGACACATGCAGAGAGAGGCCCAGGGGAGGAGGAAGAGGCTGCCAGTGATTATGACTTTGAACTGGTAGTGTATTGGCTGTTATGCCACAGGAATAAATGGGAGAGCTCAGGGACATTTAGATAGGGATGGAGATGTTATTGTGGATACCAAGAGATTATTGTCAAGGGGCATCCACACCTGAAAGTTGAACTGCATAGAGCTGTTCCCTAGAAGCCAAGGGGGTGGGGAGCCTTCTGCGAATCAGTGTGATCATGAGTGTAAGATGCCCATGGCTGTGTGTTTTGCTGGGATTTGATACGTCAGTATTAGGAGCCCAGACAGGAGCAGCAAAGACTGGCAACATCATTCTGTGATCTTGGCTTTGAACACCTTGTTGACAAAATGGTGCCCGAAAAAACATCATTGTACCTTTTTGTTTCAAAGTTTTTCTTGTAGTCGAATTCCTGGTCATTAGTCTGGATGTTAGTTGCTGCTGGGTTTTCCCCACTAGCAGTCTCTTTTCCTTGTTTTCTCATGAGATGTCTTCTCGCAGCTGAAGCACATAAGCAACAAAGTAGTGGTTGTCACAAGGAATAAAAGAATATTAAGTGAACGCAAGCTAGTAATTCTGACCGTCATTGTCACAGAGGAAAATGAAAGTACAGAAGTGAAGTGGGTCATTTTTTTTAAATGGGGTTCATTAACAAGGCTGCTTCCGATATAATCGATAGCAATGAAATCTCCGTGGAACTGCAGTGGCAGATACTGAGAGCACGGATGGCAGCGTGCTCCTTTGCTGGAAATGATCTCCGTTTTGCTATGTTCAGCTCTTCATGGAGAAGTCCCTACTTATCTGTGTGTATAGTTTGGACATTTTCACCAGTTATCCTGGGAGACATAGTTTAGAATTCAGTTTTCAAAGTTCTACTTCATTTTAGAAAGGTAATATGGAGTAGCTATATGTCCAGTAATAGTCCCCTGTCAGGAGAGCTTCTCAAAGCAAAACTCGGGCACATTTCTTCACAACAGTAGATGATTCCAACAACTCAGAATGAGCAGAGGACTAAATCCGTCTCACTTCGTATCAGGATATATGTTGAACTGACAAATGAGTCATGAAAATCTTTTTAGCCAGAGCTGTATGTATGCATTTCAGAGTTGAGGATGAGATCCCAAAGCACTCTGAGGTCTTGGGGAGAAATTAACAGTTTGAAATTCCCCAAAACTGAAATGGTGGCCCATTAAAGATGGATGGAACTGGGAGCAGAACATGGGTTGTTTACAGTTGTCTATCATGTGCACCATGTGAGTGTTCTTCAGAATGTGTCTGTGTCTGTCAGTGAGCTAAAAAACCAACCTGGTGAGCCTAGGCTAGCACCTAAAATGTAGCAAAATAGATCAGAAGTAAAATGTCAAAGTGAAAGTAAATTACATTTTTTCATATGGCAATTTTTTTTGAGAAACACTATGACAAGTCATCCTAGCCATGATTTAAATTTACATATAATTTTAAAGGCAACAATAGTGAAATCCAAAGTCTATCAATCTATTTTAATAAAAATTTGTTAAACATGGTCCTATATATCACTTTCATGAGTTAATACAGAGAAATGGATGCCCTTTAACAAAATAAAATGTAATTAAATTGTCAAAAAAAAATTATGACAATTGTAACCTTTGGGATGAGAGTAGGAAAAATCTCATTGCCTAATGAGTTATTGTATTGTAATGCGATTCTTGAGACCCACAATTAATCTAATTGTTTGCCACATCAAGCAGGATCGGACAACTACGCTTCGTTAATCCTTGACAGGAAACTCAAAACCTGAGATTATTTAATTTAAAACAAAAACATTTATTCAAATATTAAAAGTGTCAATCATTGTAACAGCCTACTTTAGAGCAGCATGGGGGTAAACACAAAAGTGACCTGCAAATTGGAGGTCTGCGATGAGGAGAACTAGAAGATTGGACTGACGACCATTCATAAATACCAGATTATGTTCTTTGCACTACAGGGCCATCGTGGCAATTACCTGACTGTATTACCACAGCACTGTCTTTCCTCTTCTGCTGTAGCTTTTGGTATCTTCTTGAACCCAAGAATGCTCGGACACAGGCTTGGATCAAAACGAGCTTGTCAATGGCTTCCTTTCGCATAAGGTTCAACTGTTCCACGTGGTAATATTTAAGGAACACCTTAGGAGAAATAAAATAAAGTACAGTAAGATTGTGGCGCATGGAATGTACAGTGGCCGTGTATTACGTGCGAAGGACAATTTGCACATTGAACCTCTTCAGGTTGTGGAAGACATATTTGCTGCTTGTGGAAGCTTGGCTGATGCTTAGATTTTGATGCTTAAAGAAAACTTTGAAGAAGCAGCAGAAGGTAGACCCAGCAACTCTGGGGTTCTTGGAATCTGATGATAAGCATGGAGGATTCTGGGCTCTTTCTAGCAATATTTAGAGCATCATATATTTTGGGTTACACTCATTTTTATGCTTAAAACGTTCTAAAGATGATGCTGTTTCCTAGAGTTAAAATTCATACAAATCTATCTGTAAATTAAAGGGCAGTCAATTCATCAAATGATTCTTAAAAATTTAGTGTTTTTCCTTATCTGCTGGGCATACACAGCTGGATGTAGTAGGGGACTATCAAGGCATTGTCAGTGGGGAAACTAAGGCAGAGAGAGGATCCCAGAAGAATCAACAACATTCTTGACAGACTAAACATGAGCTGACTTCAGACCTTTCTAAAGCTAACTTGAACTTGGTTAATGGAGGAGCCTCAAGACTAAAAGCATTATGCACATCTAAGATTTTTAGCTCCACCTTATCCCTTAAGGGAATGCCTTTCTTTCTTTTAATGGATAAATTCTTCAAGAGAGATCACCTTAAGGAATTCATTGTGCCCATCAAGAGAATAACTTAAGTCAAATATTACAGCTGAGTCATAAGATACGGTAACCTTGAGTGTGAAACTCTCCCAGCATGCCATTGAACGTGGGGGCCAGGCACCACAAGCAAACAGTTGGACATTATGGAGTTTGATTGAATTCAACTTTAATTTCTACAGGACTCTGGATGTTAATATATTTAGTTCATTCTGTTGTTGACAATTCATTTAAAATTCAATGTGTTTAAAAAGGTCATCATTTTTTGCATAGCATCAGAAATGTTCTTATATTAAACACTTTTATCCATGTTAATGAGTTGGAAAGGTGAAGTGGAAAAATACAAATAGCTTTAAAATGCTACTTAAATATCATGCAGAACTAGCAGGCGAAGGGCCCCTTCATAAGTTAAAACTCCATTTGAACTTACACATGCATTTCTGACCATACATGATGAGGTTTTAGCCTGACAGAGTTAATCTTTGTGAGCATTTTATAGAAAATGGTCTGAATAAAAAATATATATCCTCTGAGTACCTTGAATTCTCCTTATGAAATATCAAAGTATTACTGAGTGTAAGGCATATGACCAGAAAAACCCTTCAAATTGTTACACAGATACTGCATCCTCTGAACATCATGGAATTCTCTTTCTTCCTATGTCCAGGGCACAATACTCAGATTTCTTTGCAAATGAGGGTGTTTGTTTTAGTCCTGATGGGGTAGCTGACAATACTTACTCTTGAATTGTCAGTCTGTATTTCTTTTAACTTTGTTCTTTCCCCTATCCTGTCTTGGGGACTATCTGATAAAATTCCAAGACTCATTTAGAGTGTACTGGCACTTGCCCCACCTTAAGATGCTCTTAGGACACATGCCAGGACCAATGTATCCTTTTTTCCAAACAGCTGCCTGTTTGGCTTCCATATTCAAGATGATTTTCCTTTTAACATTTTGTGGTCTAAGGGGTTAAATAAAATCCCCAGGCTCCAAAAGTTAATTATATATGCACCGTACTCAAACACATGATGATGTTAAACATTTTGTGTCAGGTAAATTTAAAATTTATAATAGAAACCAAGTAATTAAAAAAAAAAAGAAGATAGAAGCAGGAATCCCATTCTGATCTTTATACTAGCTTGCTGGCTGCTTGGAAGTGATAAAATAGATAAAACAATGACTGGGCATGGCAGTGCATGCCTTTAACCTCAGCAATGGAGGCAGAAGTAGGTGTGTCTCTGCGAGTTCCAGGCCAGCCTGGACTATAAAGTTAGTTCCAGGCCAGTGAGGGATTCACAGTCAGACCCTGATCCTCTCAAAGAAAAACACATCGGTTTGTTTTCAATATAATTTGAAGGTAAGTATATTTAATGCCAGAGTCATTAGGTTTTTTTCATTTGAATAAACCTTTGAAATAAAATTTCTCATAATGTGTGCATTAGGTTTGCCTATGGGCATGTCTATGGGGCATCATTTTGATTTCTAACTGATACAAGAAGGCCTAGCCCACTGTGGGCAGTGTCATTCCTAGGCAGATGGGCCTGAGCTTTATAAAGATCAAACGTATTTTATCTTTACTAAGGACGGCTTTATGAATTACAAGTTTCACATAATCTCAAAAAATTCATAATAGTTTCAACCACAGTAAAATGTTATAACTCCTGCAAATTCAGTCATTTCCCCATCAAAATTACATGAAAACATTACTTTTGTTTTTCCAAGAGCCCAATTATCAAGACCAGCCTTTTCCAAAATGGTAGCGCAGGTGTCTGGGCTCACTGCGGGCTCTTCACTCGACTTGTAGCAGAGAACATAATACCTGAAAATGATAAAAATGGCTGGTTGGTTCATACAGTGGTCCAACATCTCAACAGTGGTAGCCTCCTAGTAGCTTTGTCTTGTTGGAGAGATAAGACTACTGATTTAATGCTTGGCTTTCTTAAATATCCCCCAATGACCACAGAGCAAAACAACTCCAGACAGATACAAACCTAGAACCATCTGTAGTTTCACTCCTGCGGTTGTCCCTCATCTGGGTCTAGTCATAGACTTCATATGCAGGAAATCTTTTAATACTCACAAGCACATGAAAATAGGATGCTTCTGACCTGTGTGTACAGATTACTAGAAAATCAAATTGACAGCCTGTAGAACTTAGGTCATTTTGAGGTTGAATGCTTACTAAAAGACAGAATTGGGGCTCAAGGCTGCGTCTGACTTTCAAGCAGGAGTACTCCTGTGTGACTGGGCTGTCAACCTGACACGCCTGAGAAGAGAGAGCCTCAGTTGAAGAACTGTAGGCATCAGGTTTGCATCTGGACGTGCCTGTGGGGCATTTTCTTGATTGCTAACAGATGTAAGAAGGCCGCTGTCACTGGTCTCATCCCTAAGCGAGTGGGCCTGAGCAGCATAAGAAAGCTAGTTGAACGCGAATCTGGGAACACGTCAAGTTCTTCCTTCAGGCTCTTGCCTTGAGCTCTTGCCTTGGCTTTCTTCAATGATTGACTGTAACCTGTAGGCTGAAATTAACCCTTTCTTCCCCAGGCTGGCTTTTGGCAGTGTTATCACAGCAACAGAAAGCCAACTAGAAACCTACTATACTCTCCTGCCATCAGTGAATTCTGCTCAGGGGGTTGCATGTCAAATGTCTGTGCAAAGATATCAGTGTGAAATGGAGCTGATTTCTCTGGATCTTAGGATAGGGTTTATTTGGAAAAAACAAAAAACATCTGTGCTACGGTTTAGAGCTGACATGTCTCTGATGGCCCATGTATTAAAGACCTGTTGTGTGGGGCAGTTTTTGGAAAACTGTGGGAATCCTAAGAGGTGTCATCCAGCGGGAGCTCTTCAGGTTACTGGGGATGTACCCTTAAAGAGGTTATGGGGACCCCATCCCCCTCCGTGTCCTTTCCTTTTTGCTCTCTGGCTCCCATAAGGCAACTGATTTTGTTCCAACATGAGAGTGTGATGTGCCACCATAGGCCTAAAGTCATGGAGCCAACCAATGACTGGAAGCCCAGATCATATCTTTATCACTTGGCTACCTCAGGCTCTTCATTGTGACTAGTGGAAAGCTAACACACCTAGGGTCTTGTGCAAAGTGAGATTATACTGGGCACCTTCCCTTAGGGATGCTCTCTTGTCACAAAGCAGAAAAGTTTATCTGTAGTCGCTAAGGAAAAGGTCTGGAGAATTTTCCACCCAAGGAGGAGGGTTACTCAATGCCAAGGCAGGGCACATCCAAGAGGGCTATTTTGAATTTCAGGGGATCTTTAATAACTGTTCTGCTTTCTGAACAATCTATGCCAATTTGGGTGGCAGTTCTCAAAACAGTGACAGAGAAAAAGGTTTAGCCTTTATTTCTAGAACTTTCTGTTATCCATAGAATTTTACCTCTTTTTTTTCATATTTATCATGTAGCAATTTACTATTCTATAGCCTCATGGGGCTTTGAAACATAAGTGAGAATTAAATCTTACTTTTTTTTGTCCTTTGGGATGGGGTGTGTCTGTGTAGCCTGGCTGTTCCTGAAACTCACATTGTAGACCAGGCTGGCCTTGAACTCACAGAGATCCACCTGCCTCTGCCTCCTGAGTTCTGGGGTCAAAGTTTTGCATCACCACTGCTCAGCTAACTCTCACTTCTTAATTTCTAAGTAAACAAATTTCCTGCAACCAAAGCATCAGACTGGATTGAGTTTTCCTTGTGGCATGTCTATATTATAAAACCATGGACATTTGAAAGCATACAGCTCATATATTTAGCCCAACTGGTTGTCTCACTTCCTCCTTAGTCACTTCACTAATGCATACTCATCCAGTCCAACTTAATCCAAGTTCTCTTAGTTTTTTGGCACACCAGTTTTATTGGGACCCCAATATCTTCCTTTCCATCTCTTTTTCACTCCCTGGTCCCTGAGGTAAGCGGTTTTGTTTGAATACATGGCCCTGGAGAGCCATTACAGCTCACTTCCTGTATAAACCCTCACTTCCTGTTTCCCCTACTGACTGCATGCCCTGCCAGGATCTGGCCTGTGGGTCCCAATCTTGACATTTTAATGTAACATCCTTTCCCTCTGTAGACTCTTAACTGTGCGCGCCAGTCTCTTCAACTTGTCATTTTCTACTTTGCTTTGCTTGTTAACATCCCATGTTTTTGGCTCTGATAATCCTAACTGGATCGTCAATTACTGAGGATAAGCCAGTTTTAAAATTGTGTCTCCACAGCTCCTAGCACAGTGGCTAGGTATACATATAGTGTATTAGTAATATTTCAGTGGACTAGGTGGGAAAAGCCAATTATTAGAGTCTAATTTAGTGATTTATTTGAAGTATTTCTTGTGCTGCCTATTGTCAAGCGTGATTCCAGTTGCTACCGGGGACAAAATGACCAGGAGAAATGGCTGAAACAACAGTCTGTTCCCCTTAGCAACCTGACCACAGAATCTTATACCTTTAAGAAAACAAAGACCCCAAGCTATCTGCCATATACATTTCACTTCTGGGAAAAGTCCCATTTGATTGCTTGACCCACTTTGTGGTTTTATAATATAAAATGCAAACTGGACTTAGACTGAAGTTTTTGGGAGCTATAGTTCCTGGATTTGGTCTACTGGTAAACATGTCTCCTCTCTTCCACTGTCATTGGTGTCAGGGTGCTTGCTCCAGAGAGATTCTTGCAACAATGTCTACATTAACACTTAAGAACATCTTCTCTCCTCATGACACATAAACTACATGATAATAAATTAAAATTTAACTTTATCCTCAAAACTTCTTTACATCTGATATTTTTAGATTATGTTCTTTCTTTCTCTTCTTGTGTGTGTGTGTGTGTGTGTGTGTGTGTGTGTGTGTGTGTGTGTGTGTGTGTGTGATGTTTTCCAGATAGGGTTTTTCTGTGCAACTTTGGCTGTCTGTCTTGGATTTACTTTGTAGACCAGGCTGGCCTCGAACTCACAGAGATCTGCCTGCTTCTGCCTCTCTGAGTGCTGGGATTACAGGGGTATGCCACCATGGCTGGCTCTACTTTCATAGATAGAACTGAGGAATTATCTACTGGCCAAATAAAAATCTCAATACTTTAAGGGTTTTCACTTGTTTACAAATTTGGGGCTGAGCTACAGAAAGTAAAGTCAATTTCATTCTATTTTTCAATTCTAAATTTTAAACCTATAAAGTTGGCCATAAATGTCTTTAAAACTCTCTAGTATAAACTCCAGAACATTGATGTAATTTTTATATATATCATGAAAAAGTACAGTAGAGTGTTCTTGATTTCAGGGCATTCTAAAAAAACCTCTACCTTTACTTTCCTTTTTGGATATTTAAAGAAAAAAAAAAAAGCTATGATGAATTGCTGAAAAACAAGAGAGTCATCAGAAAGAACTCTCATTACATTGACTATAGACCTTAGACACTGTTACCGGTTGAGCAGGAAGTAGCCCACGACGGCACAGGTGTTGCAGGCTGGTTCTGTGCTAGTGTGGTGCTGCCTAGAGCTCTGCAGAGCACAAGGACATTACCTTCTAGTAGGGTAGCTGGTGGGCTGTTGGGAGCTGGGATCTCATTGGAGGCAGTAGCTACTTAAAGGCACAGAGGCATGAAGGCACCTGCACCTGAAGGGTGTATCATTCGTGTCCCTTTCTCCCATCCTCTTTCTCTCAGTCTCCCTCTACTTCCTGGCTGCCACAAGGACAGCAGATTTCTTCCATCATACTTTTCTCCCATGAAGTTTCTACCTTGTCATAGGTCTAAAAGCTCCAGCTGACCATGGAGCAAAACCACTGAATCCCTGAGCCCAGGCAAATGTCCCCTTTATCAGTTACACAGGCCAGGGGAAAGAAGCATGCTGCAACTCCCTCCTCCTCCTCCTCTTCCTCCTCCTCTTCCTTTGGTGGAGACATATAATCAGAATTTGTTGAACAATCAGAAAAAAATGCCTTGTTTTGTTCTTAATAATCTTTTATATACTTTGAAAAAGAAGACTGAAGAATTCTTTTTTTTTAGGAGTTTTTATGTCGTGGCAGGGTTTTAAATTTTATTTTATCTCATTTTTATTTCATTTTATTTTTTGCTCTTTTAAAAAGTTAAGTAATTATTATAATTTATTAATATCACCTCCTGATTGTTATCCCCTTGTGCTTGTATCTTCTCATTCCCACCCTCCCTCCCTCTTCGGCCCTATACCCTCCCTCCCCCCTGACCTCTGATAGGGGGCCCTCCTTTCCCACCGTATGACCACGGCCTATCTAATCCTCATCCAGACAGCCTGTATCCTCTTCCTCTGTGTGCCTACCAAAGGAAGGCGATCAAATTGGGGGTACCAGAGTTCATGTCAGAGGCAGTCTCTGCTCCCCTGCAATCACGGAGAAGGCGCTGTCCATTGGCTAGATCTGAACAGGGGATATAGGTTCTCTGCATGCATTGCTTTAAACATTAAAAATTCCTGAAAATTGCAGATTGTCTAAAACTTGAAATTTCTTTAAATATAATGACTACTAGAAATGACAAGATTGCCAGTTTTCCAAAACATGGGCATTAAAATATTAAATATTTAAATATCGAACCTTGGCACCACCACTAATGTATTACTTACTTAAAATACATTTACTACATAAGAATTAATTTAACAATGGTTCTAAATGTTAAGAACTCTTTGTACTTAATGGATTCTTTCTTAAATTAGAAAATATTAACGTATTGACTTCCTATATCTGCCAAGTCTCCATAGAAATGACATTATTCAATTTGATCACTATAACCCATCCTATCAGATGATCATAGCCGACTTAGAAGGTGAGGAAAGTGCTATGCATAGGCCAGGGTTTCTTAACCCAGAACTGCTGGGATTTGGGTCTGAAGAGCTTTGTTGTGGGAGCTGCCCTCTGTGCTGTAGGTAAGATGATTCGCAGCATCTACCAGAGGTAAGAGCACCCTCCTCTATGGCATGGCATCCCCAAATGTCTCCAGCTATTGCTAAGCATCCTTTGAGGGGTACCATCTCTCCCACTTGAGAATTGTTGGTGTAGTTCCATGGCCACGTAGCAAGTGGTAGCTAGCACTGGGCTGAAAACTCAGACCTCCCAGCTCTTCAGTACAGGATCATAGACCCTTGACCTTCCAGCTTTCCACATGCACCTTCTCCCATTGCAGAGACTTCCCAGAGCACAGCAGTTTCCCAGACTCAGCTAATAATGGCTACAGCCTCTTCTCGTTACGTTAGTAAAATGCTTCCACCCTTGACCTCCCAGACTATGCACTGTTTTGTGTTCTGTAGTTCTCCTGAAGACTCCAAGAAGTAGAAACTGCACAATGGAAACTTGAGGAACCCACATACCTCTTTATAAAGTTAGCAAACAGTATCCGGTGTGAGTAACCAAGCCTTCGAATTCTTGCTGTTTCCAAAATCCCTGTGCAGCGCAGCTGCAGCAGAACTTTCTCTTTGTCGTATTTTCTTGCCTGTCGCTCATTATTTGGCTTGATACAACGGACAAAATGAGGTTGGCCCACCACCATTTTAGATAACAAATCCATCAAGGAATACTATAATATACAAGAAGAATCAATTTCATGGTATGACATTAAAAAACATGAGTCAAAAAAAAAAAAAAAAGCATGAGTTTGAAAGTCTTCATTTTTTATCACAAGGGTCAGGTTTTAAAAATTAATGTTACAAATGGCTAATCACAGTAAGTGGAAAGAGATCTGATAATAATGAAAAGCAATTCATCCAAATTACAGATTCAGTGATAAAAATGTAGAGGCAATAGCTAGGGAGTTGCCTATGAAAAGTTTTCCTAGAAACTCTTAAGGCAGAATTAACTAAGTGATAAATTAATTTTTTTCCAGAGATTCTATCGCGAATATTTTTTATTTTACAGGTATCATTCACACAACAATTATTTAGGTAGCACTTACAGGCATAGAGGTTCAATCCCAATCCACACTTCACCCACACAACTGTACTCTAGACCTTCTGGTTCACCCCGCAGGAACAAGATGTATATTGCTTTCTAAACAGCTCCAGTGATAAATTATTTTTTTTTTTTTACATATTTTCTCTCTCTCTCTCCCTTCCTCCCTCCCTCTCTCAACATACATATTCATTATCAAGCAAACATACCAAATTATAATATTGAGACACAATTTGGTTAATTTACTTTATATACTAATTTCCTTGCCCTACTCTGTCTTTGTAGAAAATATAAGAAGCAAACTCTTTAATCTCTGTAGACTCGTTTAGTTTAAAATTAGGGCAGAGAAGTTAGTTTCATATGTAGGACATACAAAAATAATCGAAATGATATGCACTTCGCTATTTTACTCCGCTAAAGTTACCATCTCATCGATTCAAGGAGAATATTTTTACTAACTGAGATATTAAAACTGTATTCTGTGCCAATGGTTTATTAAAATAGTAGCTAATTATCAGTCAACTAAGAATAACCTATTAGGATTAACAGAGTTCATTAAAAGTGGAACCTCAGCAAAATAGTTATCTCCAAGACCAGGATCAGAACTTCCTGGCAAGGCAGTGAACAGACAGAGGGTGAAGAACTGAGATTTTTTTACCATTAGAAATGCAAATATCCAGAGTCTCGGGGCCACTGCAAGCCACATGCTGAATTAGACAACTGACAAGTCTGCCGCACCTGTATGCTTTCTTCCTGGGGACCAGCTCAGATTTCATCTTCCTAAACAGCTGCATCTGCCACCCTGCACCCTTTCATTACAGTATCTGTGAGTCATCACTCCTTTAGTCATGAAAACATCTGCCCGGCACAGGGAGCCAAAGGTGACAGTGCCTGCTAGCTTTCTGGGCATTTTTGGCACTTGGGTCTTCTTAGGAGTAAGGCAGAGTCACCCTCCCTCCATTCTTGTCAGCAGAATTAAAAATAGCTCAAGAGCATGTTACATACTGCACCGTCAAGTTTTATTGCAACCTGAAGTTACAACTATTTCATGGTCTGATGTGGTTTAACACAGTGTTTGATGCTAACAGCAGTAGCACGCTAACTTAAAACACAAACTAATCTGGTTGTAAGTATGTTTAGTGATTGACAGGTGCCGCCTTGATGATAGAAAGAGGCTTCCCTGCAGTGGACACAGGCCATATGCATGTAAGTGTACCAGGCAATATTCAAGTAGGGTTTGATACAGTGTCTCCTATGAACTTAGGGCTGTGAGAATATACATATTCACATATACACAACTATTCAGAAAGTTTAAAAAGTGGCTCAGGACTTCATTAGAGAAATGTGTAAATTCACTGAACACCAATAATAAGTTTCATCTGATTGCATCTGTCTTTCATATTAAATAATACTATTAATGATTTCCAAGTTGAAGTGGTGTTTTCTCCATCATCATGGACGAGTGGTTCAGAAGGGACAAGGGAAAACTGGAACTATCCTAAGAATAGCTATCTCAGGTTCATCAAGACACAGGGAGAAAAGTGCTTCCTTACTTTTCCTTCTCCCATATGGTCCAAAGAAAGGTCACTGTGCCCTGGTGTGCTATCATGCCTGGTGATAGCTTCCTTGCCTAGTCCTATAATGGGCTCTTTCCTCCTGCTGATGGTATCAGCTTATGTATGTGCAGGGAAATATTCTTCTGTGTTTTTTCATTCTACTAAGAGTGCATTTGGTTGTACAAACATTATCTATCTATCTATCTATGCATCCATCCATCCATCCATCCATCCATCCATCCATTCATCTATTTATCTTTGTATTTTTCAAGACAGGGTCTCACATGTAACTCTGGCTATCCTGGAACTCACACTTGCTCTCTAGACCAGGCTGCCTTCAAACTTACAGAGCTTTGCCTGACTCTGCTTCCTTCAGAGTGTTGGGATTAAAGGTGTGTGCCACTATGCCCATTTTGCTTTTGTTCTGTCTTTTTTTTTTTTTTTTTTTTTGAGACAGATTGTCCTGGAACTAGCTATGTAAACCAGGCTAGCTTTGAACCTAACAGAGATCTGCCAGCCTCTGTCTAATGAGTGCTGGGATTGAAGGCAAATGCCACCATGTCCAGTTTATATGGAAAAATTTTAATGAAGCTATAGAATTCCATTTCTTTTTTGTTTTGCTTATTTATTTGTTTGTTTTTTATTTTTGTTTTCTTTTTATTATCTTTTCTTTTTTCTTTTTTAAATAATTTATTGAGATTTAGAATTCCATTTCAATTTTCATGGGGTACCCTATTTCACAGGTGAAATATCAAAATAAACCATCCTACAAATAAAACTATGTACTAACATATCTTGTATCCAATGTAGTTAATGGGTATAATAAGCACTGCTTTTTTTTTTTTTTTTTTTTGCCAGTTACCACTTTTTGTATCTAACTCATTTAGAATGAACAGTATCCTTAAATACAACATGTCATTGTTTAGCATCTTACTCTAAAATATGATGCGACCGTTTGTGTTTTCATGTTGGTGGTTTCACAGGCGTGGCGTGTGGCATCTCTAGCTTCACCCTAGGGAGACCAAGAAGATAGTGAGCTACATCTTTGTATTTTTGTACGCAGCATTTTCCATTAGTTTATCTTTAGCTAGGTGTTTAAATGCGCAAAGCCACAAATGCTATCACCATTCATACGTCAGGGACTGTTGTATCAGTTGCACTGGTATGTTGACTGATCTTGTGCAGAGTGTTAATGTTTCTGACCCTGGCCAGATGTACACTTTAATTTGGCAATAGTATAAAATTTAAAGATTAAAAAGAGTTACAAATGTACCAGAAAGGCATGATGTTTTCACTGCTGTCAGTTAAGCAATCATAGTGTACATATTCTTACCTTGGTCAGGTTTGCGGATTTTTGTGAATTCCTCATCTGATAGTTTATAATATTTTTAGTTTTAGAAAGTGGCAGATTACCTATGGGAATATAGATAAAATTAATTAATCTCTTAGGAACCTTAGTGGTTGGACAATATTCCCATTTATTTTAAAGTATTCTGAGCATATTAACTTCAGAAGCTTGGTTACTTATTTATTCAAACAAGGATAAAGAATATTATGTGAATAATAATAATAATTTTTGGTTTTTCAAAAATGAGTTTCCTCTGTGTATCCATGGCTGTCTGGAACTCTCTCTGTAGAACAGGCTGGCCTCCAACTCAGAGATCCACCTGCCTTTGCCTCTTCAGTGCTAGGATTAAAGGCATGTGCCACCACTGGCCAGCTATAATAAATCATTTTCTGTTTTTGTTTTTGTCTCTTCCTCCTCTTCTCCATCCTCTTCCTGTGTCTCTTCCTTTTCTTCTTCATCTCCTTTGAGAGGATGTTGCTATACAGTCCAGGTTGACCTAACACTCATGACAACACTTCTGCCTTAGCCTCCTGACTTCCAGGAGCACAGACATGTAGCACCACGCTCAGCTACTGAAACCCCTAACATCAGGAAAAAAAAAAAAAAAAAAAGAAAGAAAGAAAAGAAAACCAAATGGAAAAGGTAGATGTGACTGACAGATTTCCTCTCAGCTATGAGAAGATATGGGTGGATTATGAAGGAGCAACTCACTTTGCGTTTGCGTTTCTTGAGTACTTTCTGAGTTTTTCTTTAACTCAAGATAGGCTTCACAGTGAACCCTAAAGTCACAGAAAGTGCTTTTAGCAAATCAGCTGTGAGTGACATCAATTTGAATTTTCAGTCTTAACATTCAAATGTGTATTTTGGTCAATTCAAAGCAGTGAAACAGTTAAGGTTGTAAAAGCCAGAAAGACTTGGCCTTGAATCACAGCTACTGTCCTTGTTGGGCTGGTATTGGGACACAGTCTCTAGTATGAATACATAAAAGGGGCTTACTTTAAAGCATGTAAATAAAATGTGCCCATGTGCATGACATGCAAAGAGTCCAGAACCAAACTTTTACATATATGTTTAAGGATGTCAAAGAAATTCAAGAGAGGGAGAATAATTTTTTCAACAAACTGTGTTTGAACAATCAGAGAAGATCATGGGGAGAGAAGGAGAGATCCTAGAGGTAGTGAGGGAAATCATGTGTGTGATTAACATGCTCACTATTGGTCAGGTCAGTGCATATATGGGGCCTGTATAGATGTGAAAACATTGAATTTTATTGCTAAGTATTTCAGTTATACAGCAATAATACAACCAAAAGTTCACAGAACAATCTTATACGACAATATAAAGAACTCAAATCATGTATCTTTGCCCAATAAATAAGTGAGGATGTGTAAGGAGGAGAGGATTAAGATGTGGGATGTCATGAACTTATAAATTGAGAGCCCATGAGCACCAGGGACCATCTACAGTTGCCCACTCCTGAAGACAGAGGCTTTCTTTGAAGAGAGCAAACTCTTCCATATTTTTGGGCAAGGATCTTAAAGTACTTTTTTTTTTTTTTTTTTTTTTTTTTTAAAAATAAAAGCCTTGCTTCTTTATATTCATTTTCATGACTCTCTCAGATTAAGAACAAGTGAATATTTAGTGAGTTGAAAAATAACCAAACATGAAAAATTGAGAACTATGGTCACAAATAAATGACAGAGATAGAAATGTTTCCAAAGGTCAACTGCCTTACCTGTTTTGGTCAGAGGGTGGTTGACAAGTTGCCGAATTACACTGTTTTCTGACGACCTCAAAAGCAGCACAATATCAGTTGGAAGAGTGTCTCTGTTTTTAGCCAAGAAGCCACTAGCACTATAGAGGACCTGTGGATACACGGTGTGATGGCGATTATTATAATCCATGGCGTCACTGTCATCCTCTATGCCTAATGAAAGCCTCATCCTCACTGAACATCAGACACACAAGGTTCTGCTCGCAACGCCTTACCATTTGGTCAGAAAAGCTCCTTATCTTTTTCTTTTTTTTTTTTTTTATGGCTGTGAGACTAGCCTTTAATGGCTGAGCCATCTCTCCAACCCTCTTTTTCTTTTTTAAAAAATATTTTATTTATTCATATTACATCTCAATTGTTATTGCATCCCTTGTATCCTCCTATTTCTCCCTCCCTCCTGCTTTCCCCCTACTCCCCTCCCCTATGGCTGTGACTGAGGGGGACCTTCTCCCCCTGTATATGCTCATAGGGTATCAAGTCTCTTCTTGGTAGCCTGCTATCCTTCCTCTCTTCTTTAGGAGGATGAGAAGGATAGCAGAACCATCCCCTTTCTCTGAGGACTGGTCCAGCTCCTCTGACTTCAACATGATAGGTCTTACCTAACTTGGAGACTGCACGCTGTAGCGGCATGTTTTGGACAGTTAAAAAAAAAAAAAAAAAAAAAAAGATTTACTTATTTATTATTTATACAGTATTTCGCCCACATGTGTGCCTGCACTCCACAAGAGGGCACCAGATCTCATTATAGATGGTTGTGAGCCACCATGTGGTTGCTGGGAATTGAAACCAGGACCTTTGGAAGAACAGACAGTGCTCTTAACCTCTGAACCATTTCTCCATCCCCATTTCTGGCACTATTTATAATTAAAAGAAGCTTATTTATTTTATGTGTATGGGCGTTTTGACTGTAAGCATGTCTGTGCAGCATGTATATGCAGTGCCTGCCAAACTCAGAGGAAGGCACTAGATCCCCTGAAGATATGGACAGTTGCGAGCTACCATGTGGTTGCTGGGAACTGAACCAGGGACCTCTGGAAGAGCAACCAGAGCTCTTAACCACTGAGCCATCTCTCCAGCCCCTCAAGGTCATTGGGACATTCGCTGGCCCATGGAAGTGGCCAAATGGACAAAAATATAAGACCTCTCAATGAGTTTATTTTCCAATGATTTCTCATATTATACAAGCTTTCTTCATTTTAATCTTCCTGGTACCTCAACAATTACGGCACAGTTCTGAGAGGGATGGCCCATTATTCTCTATGGAAGAGAAGGCGTCACCTGGGTGTAAGGAGACATATCCGAGGTTTGACAAGTGTGCAGCTGTTTCTACCAATGTATGAACGCTTCTCTTAAATCCAAGAGCATCCATTAGTTAGCTCCACACACCTGGGGCAGCTCTCATAGCTGACTGTTTCTCTTCTTCTCTCATTTAGAGCAGGGAGAGGCATTGGCTGAAAGTGTGGGGCTAAGGAGAGGGGGGGAGGGAGGAAGAGGGAGAGAGCGAGAGAGAGAGGGAGAGTGGGAGGGAGAGGAGAGAAAAGGATAGAGACTGAGAAAGAAATTGAGAGAAATAGAGGGAGGGTGACGGGGGGGGGAAGGAGTGACTGCCCCTCCTTCTTGAACAAAAGGTAAGAGACAGATCTGGAAAAGGCCCAGAACTATTGTTTAAAAGAGTAAAATACATTTAACTACTGCATGCTAGTCAATTCTGTCAGAACAAATGATCAGGAAGACATAGGCTGACAGAAGAATTAGGATGAGATAGAAGCACAACATGGCCACCACATTACAACTATCCCCCAGTAGTGTGGAGTCAGTTCTTCCTATAGTCCACTGACAGAACGATGGAGAGAAAGTCACAGTTCCCACGAGTCCTTACTTTTCCTGCATAATGATGAATGCCAAAACTCAGCTCCACTCTTTTGGGTCTCCAGAAGTATGGAGATTTCAGGTTATCTTCAAACTTTTCTGTAGAAGAAAATTGAACTCCAATATTATGCGGACAGGAGATCCTCAAGTAAAATTGATGGTCAGAAGTAAGTTTTCTCCCACACAATGCACAATGAACAGAGACATCTTAATATAGTGACTTCATGCAGATTTGGAATATTAATGACCACCCAAAATTCACAATTAAACATTTACCACTGCATCCTGGTTTAGAGCAGGTCTCAGTGGCTGAGATCTGCTTCCTAGAGCTCCTGTAAAAGGTTCTATAGGTAGTTTATTGTATATATATGTAATAATATAAATGTATATGTAAAAAATAGAAAACATTTAATTAATAAAAAATAAAATGTCAGATGTAACTATTTAAAAAAAAGCTTCTAGGGTGCCTGCCTGTAATCCCAGCTCTGGGTGCATACGTGGAGACAGGTGCAACCAAAGGCTTGCTGGTCAGCCAATGTAGCTGAAACAGTGAGCATCAGGTTCTGTGAGAGACCCTGCCTCAAAAAGATCAGATAGACAGTGGTAGGACAGGACATCTGTGGCTGACTCTGGCCTCAGCGTGTGCAATGCACAGGTAAGCAACAGCACCTCTCCCCCCACAAGTAAGTAAAAATATTGTTTTTTTTCATATAGCAGATTTTTCTCATTTTGCTTGCTATTTCTTGTCACATTCTAGAGCTGCCTATTTTGTTGTTTAGAGCATTCTATTCTGCCCACCAATTTCTAACTTGAGGTTCGATAATTTTCATGGTGGTTTATAATCCAAGATTTGATATTTGAATTTATACCATAAAGGAAGAAGACATCCAACCTCTAATCTTTTTTTAATCCATTAATAAGAATTTTACCCTATGATAAACACTTCCTGGTCTAGAAACTCTTCTTGAAAACCAGATATTGCAGGCTTTGTGACAGCTGTTTTCTCCCAAATAATTTAAAACAATTAAAAATTATTGCAACTTTCCTGGTGCCTTCATGAAGCCACAGAGTCATGCCAGGCTGAGACCCCTAGTAGGAGGGGGGTCATGAAGACTGAAGAGGACATCCTCTAACTAGATGTGACTCTTAGTGGAAGGAGGGGAACACCAACACACCCACAAAAACTTCGACCCAAAACTTACCCTGCCTACAAGATGTGCAGGGACCAAAATAAAGGAGAGATTGAAGAAATGTCCAACCAATGCCTGGCCAAACCTGAGACCTACCCCATGGGACACAGCCAACCCCTGACACTATTAGCAACATTCTCACACTCTGCTATGCTTGCAGACAGGAGCCTTGAATACCTTTTCTCTGAGTGGCTCCAGTAGCTGACGGGTACAGACGCAGAGACCACAGCCACAACATTGGGTGGAGCTCAGGGAGTCTTGTAGAAGAGTGTGTGTGTGGATTAGAAAGTCTCAGAGGGGACAGGAGCTCCACAAGAAGACCAACAGAGCCAACTAACCAAGACCCAGGAGGGGACCTGTGGAGACTGAATCTCCAACCGAGGATCATGCATGGATTGGACCTAGGCCCCCTACACAGACGTAGCTAATGGGCAGCTTGGTTTTCATGCATGTCCCCTAGTAATGGGCGTGGGGGTGTGGCTCTGACATGGACTCTGTTGCCTGCTCTTCGATCACTTTCCCCTGGTAGGGCTACCTTTCCAGGCCACAGGGGAAGAGGATGCGCTGAGTCTTGATGTGACTTGATGTGCTGGGGTGGATGGGTAGGCAGTGCTCCCTTTCTCTGAGGAGTAGGGGAGACGAGGGTGGGGGAAAGAGGGAGGGAGGGTGGGATCTGGAGGAGAGGATGGAGGGGGCTATGCCTGGGATGTAAAGTGAATAATTAAAAATAAAAGGAACTCACCTATGAGAGTCTGGTCGGTGGCCTTGGGAAACCTGCTTTCCTCATCAAGCAGGGACAGTAAGCCCATTGGCTTCTGCAGAAACATGTCTAAGAGGGGCCGGTTGTCCTCATATTCAATAACCCTAGCATCCACATCCTCATTTAGGTATTCATTCTGTAATACGTTATGATTCAGACAGAAAAAAAATCACTTGAAACTGTCAATAACGTGTAGGTGGATAGCAATTACCCAGATTCCTATTTTACATATATTATAATAAATTGCTATCTGCGGCATTGCCTTGAACAGGGTGAATCATTTTGTTTCTCCCTTTGCAGAACTTCTAGTCTATTAGAATCAGCACCGATTACAATCGGGAGACTAGGAAGAAGATGGCCAGTCTCTCAGAATTACAGAGGACTATGTTGATAATGGAAAGCAGCGTGGCCGTGTCCCAGGGTTCACAGACCATGACTGGAGCCGACCTTAGGCTTCTGCTTTCCCCGTTGTCTCTCCCAGGAACACTCACAGAACGCTCCGTTGTGATATCAGATACTGACGTTGCTAGTGGGGATGGATAACAGTAAGCAATGGGAACAGACAATAGGTTCAGAATCAAAGACACCTAGGTCCACATCTGGGCTCAGCTGCATAATCCTTTGGAATTTCCTGACTCTCTAAGCATTTCCCTTCTCATCCACTAAACCAACTCATAAGATAAAACTATATGACATACTGATCATTTGTTTGTGAGTGTATAATAAGATGTGCAAAATAAGAAGCATGGCGTGGTGGGTGGAACAGTCTCAGTCCAACATCTATGTTTTTTTAAAAATATATAATCTACGTCCCAAAGAGGCAGAATCCCCTCAAAGGCAGTTTACCCAGCATTAAAAATGAAAAAAAAAAAAGTTTCTTGAAGTTTTGTAGCATTTATTTTTGAAGATGACCTTGGGAGAAGTCTATAAACTTAGAATTACTTTACTGTTAGAAACATAATGCTGACAGCATATAATGGTTTAAATCGCAGCTGCAGAGTTCAAAAGAATTTCATACGTTTTATATAGAAAGTGCATGAGGTTAAGTTCTTAACTGATGCAATTGTCATTTCTATTGTTGGTGTCAAAACGCACTGCATGCTTTTGCAGCAGGTCACACAGTGCAGATAAGAGCAATCTGGAACACAGTGGTTTCCTTCCATGGACGTTTGCTATTATGGACTCCAGATAAACCATAGAGAAAAAAATATACTATTTTTTAAATCAGGGCTTATAAAGCACTTATAGTAAAATAACACACATTGTACTTTATATGAGAGACTATAGCAAAATGAACAACTAACTGTTTTTAAGCACATGTGAGAACATAAAGCTCATCATCCCTTGTCAGCTCTTGATTCTGTCCAGCACATCAAAAACACATTTAAAGAAGATGGTGAAAAGAGTTGTGAGCTGCACTCAGCTCAAGTGGTGAGAATATGCACCTCTGCTCTGCTTTCACAGTCTAAATTCCCTTTAGAAAACAGGGTGGTGCTCCCTAAGGCTCAAGGACCATCGTGGATGAGGGGCAGGGAAGACTGTAAGGGCCAGAGGTCAGGGAAGATGGGAGGGGGACAATGTCGTCTGGACATGACAGGACTACTGCCCTCAAGAACTCAGAGCAGTTGTGTTTGTCTGCACAAGACTTGCCCAAGATCAAGCCAGGTAACATTTTGTCATGGAGGAGCTCACAAGACCCAAGCCTTAACTGAAGAGGTACGGACAGTTGATTACTTCTGAGAGAGGGCAAATCAGTTTTCTTTGAGGGTGTGGCTCCTGGCAGATCAACTAAGCTCCACAGTCTCATATGTACAAGTGTACGGGCAGCCCAAACTGAAGGTCATTGTGTTCTCTCTCTCTCTCTCTCTCTCTCTCTCTCTCTCTCTCTCTCTCTCTCTCTCTCTCACTAACACACATAAGACAAAGTTGGGAGGAGGCATTAAGGGAAGCATGAAGGGTGGGAAATAAGAACAAAACACAAAGTATGACATTCTCAAAGAAATAATAAAAATGTTTTTTTTTAAAGAAAGATGGAGGTGGAAAGTCAATTAACTACATGTTAAGAGGGAAAGGAAACCAGGAGGCTCTGAAGGTTCTTCAAATTGTGTTTTTCATTGCACTTTGAGTGTGGGTGGGCAAGAGAGCCCATATAAGGTGCAACCCAAAGGTCAAGGCCCAAAGGAGCTTAAACACTCAATGCTTTAACCATCATCTTCTCTCCAGGGCAGGTCCAGGGTAATCCCACTGTGCCCCCAGATTCACACAGTAGCACGGGAGGATAGTTCCATATACTGATAGAGGCACAGACTTCTGCATGGCTTCTAAGTGCAAACTGGAGCACACCTTCTTCTGCACAGCTTAGGAACATGAGAAGGGTCTCCTGTTTGCAATTTGGTCTCCCCTCTTCTGAGAGACCATCCTTCAACCACCCAGACTAACTTAGCAAATTCCTTTCCCCAACTGGTCACATTTTATGCACCCTACCATACTTTAAATTATTTTTGTAGGGTTTATAGTGTTTGTGCTTATTATTTTCCATGTTTCTCATGTAATAAAAATTCCATGAAAACAGAAGCTTCCCAGTATTTACTTCTGTATCTAGAAAGAATCTGACATGTTAAACATCACGTGTATGTGCAGTCCACACTAGCTCCATTCTTATGTCCAGGCCCTAGCATCCGATGTGATTGTATTAGAGAAAGGACTTGAAGGAAGCACTTTGCAAATGAAGTCCTTATGGGTGGAGTCTACTAGACATCTTGATTCTCATGCACAGAAGAGACCCCTGTGAGGACAGATGGACATGATGGGCATAGTGACTCTGTAGAGATGCCTAGGGAGGAACCAACCCCATCAACACTTTCATCTCAGTGCTTCAGCCTCTAGAACAATGAGAGAATTAAGTTCTATTGGTTCAACAAACTTTCTTAAGGTCTGTAGTATTTTATGATAGCAGCCTCAGCAAATTAGTACAATGAGTGTTCTGGATTCTTTCTGCCTATAAGAATTGTTAAAAAAAAAAAAAAAAAAAAAAAAAAAAAAAACCAGTTTCCCCCAAGTGACAGCTCATGCTGTAAGAGAAATACTCATACATTGCTGGTAGGAGTTCAAACTCACACAGCCACTATGGAAATTGGTGTGGTGGCTCCTCACATGATGGGAATCGATCTGCCTCAATATCCAGCGATAACAACTCTTGAGCACATACCCAAAGGATGCTTCACCCTACCACAGAGACAGCTGTTCAACCATATTCATTGCTGCTCTTTTCATAATACCCAGAAGTTGGAAACAACCTAGATGCTCCTCAACAGAAGAATAGATAAAGAAAATGTGGTACATTTTCACAATGGAATATTACTCAGCGATTAAAAACCGACATCGTGAAAATTGCAGGTAAATGGATGGAAGCAGAAAAAAATCATATTTAATGAGGTTATCCCCAACCCAGAAAGATGAATATGTATTCATGTTTATGTGGATATTAACTGTTAAGTCAATGAATGATAACCAAGCTACAATCCACAGAACCACAGATTATAGATACAGGAAAAGAGGACTAGAGAAAACATATAGATATTATTAGGAATGGGAAATAGAATAGATATTTATGGATGTATGTGTGGTTGGAGTGGGAGGATCGAGAGGGGAGAGAGTGTAGTGGGAGGGAATATGGGGAGAGACAGCTAAAAATAAGGGCCATTGGAGGGGTAGTTTGGAAATCTAATACAGGAGAAACCTGTGTGTGTGTGTGTGTATGTGTGTGTGTGCGTGTTTATGAAGGTGATTTAAATAAATCACAAAATAATGGGAGAGACACAACCGGTCATCTCTCCTCACCAAATGAAGCTTCCAGTACAGAGTTGTTGGCCAAAGAGGCCCCATGTAAATCTCCAAACAATCGAGGCTCACTCTTATGTTGATGCTGATGCCAAGTCAGAGAGTCTGTTGCACATCATGGACTTCAGATGACACTGGTCATTAGCTTATCCTTGACAAAAAAATCTAATAAGAAAGCATTCTGGACAACTGCTAGCAAAATAATCATGTTTTTATTTGACCTTCATTTTGTTGAAGTTTGGAACGAGGCACTGTGGAATGGTGTCCCCTAGCAAGTTTAGTCAGTCAGAAAAAAAAGTGTATTGCAACATTTCAAGTTAGTTACTTTCTGTGTGAGGTTCCTAATCTTGAAAACCCTTTTAAAATTCAGAATGTTTCAAATCACACACTAGAAATGATATGGCTTATTCAATAGCTGGAGCCGGCAAAGAATGGATATCCACTTACAGAAGAATGAAGTTAGATCAATTTCTCTCATCCTGTGCAAAAATCGATTCAAAGTGGTTCAAAAGCTTTTAATTTAAAGCTTGGAATGTTGAAAATATTAGAGAGAATCATAGGGAAAGTACTTAAAAGTGTAGGATTTGATGAAATTGCCTGAAAAAGGACTCCAATAGCTCAGGAAATAATCCCAAGAGTTGATGAATGAGATGGCATGAAATGGTGAGGCTTCTCCACAGTGAGTCCTCAGGAGAATGACTAGATGGCTAACAGGAGATTTGCCAGCATTAGTTCAGACAAGATGTTAATATCCAGATTATAGAAAACAGGTAAACTTCAAAAGCTCCAACGGCGAATCAGCAAATGGGCTAACAAACCAGAATCCTTTTAAAATAAGAGATACAAATGGCCAATCAATATTTTTTAAAAGTTTTTTAAAAATAGCATCCATAGCCATTAAAATGCAAATTAAAAGATACTTTGAAATTCCATTTGATTCTGGTGAAAACAGCTACGGTCTGGAGAAAGAAAGACAACCAGTGCTGGTGAGGATCTGGGGGAAGAGGAGCCCATAGTCAGTCTTGATGGGAGTGAAAACTGCTCAGCCAAACTTGGAAATCAGTATGCAAGTTTCTCAGAAAAGGACAAGTTGAGCCATTGTATGACCTAGTTATGCCACTCTGTATCGGACTACAGAGGTGCTTGTACAACCTTGTCTACTTTTGTGCTATTCCCAAGAGTAAGGGAAGGAAACCGGCCTAGATACCCATCAATGGATGATGGACAGAACTGTGGTACATACACAATTTTATGTAGCCATAAAGAAAAATAAAGCCACAAAATTTGAAGGAAATTGGATGGATCTGGAAATGTCAAGCAAAATAAGCCTGACTCAGAGACAAATAGTGTTTTCTCTTGTACATGAGTTCTAATGTTTAATATTTATACAAACATATGGCTAACTAGAAAGGGAATCTTAAGAGGGAAAAGTGGTTTTTAAAATTTTTTTTTATTAATTTATCCTTGTTACACCTCAATGGTTATCCCATCCCTTGTATCCTCCCATTCTTTCCTCCCTCCCATTTTCCCCTTATTCCCCTCCCCTATGACTGTTCCTGAGGGGGATTTGCTCCCCCTGTATATGCTCATAGGGTTAAAGAAGGCAGGAGAGCAGACTAAATATACTTGACATGCAAGTGGGCAGGAGACTACTTGGAGTGTAAGGTACTAAGGGGAGGGACAGGGAATGAGGAAGAGAAGTGAGGGCTGGGCATTAATAAAAACAATGTTTGCATGAAAAAGCCATAATAAAACCCATTTCTTTGTATGTTAATTAAAAACAAACAAAATGACAGCAATTACATGGATCTATGCTAACTGTACACTTCATAGTAATTATCTTTAGGAAATGGCTCAGTGGTTAAAAGCACTGTCTGCTTTTCCAAAGGACCTGGGCATAATCCCCAGCACCCACATGGCAGCTCATAACTGTCTGTAACTCCAGTTCCAAGGGATCTGACACCCACATACCAATGCACATAAAAAAAAAAAAACTAAAATAAAAATATTTTTTTAAAACATTAGAAACAAAACCAGATCAAGTGACCAAAATAAGTACTAAAAATCCCCATATCACATTGAGTGTTGGCTCAGCTTCATCCAGGAAGGAAAAACAGACGATGTAAGTGATAGGGATCCTGAGACGAAGAACTGTGCCCCGCCCCTTGCTCCTGCACATCCTGGTCCCGGGAGGGGGAGGGAACAACAGACCCCCATCAGAAGCTGCCCACGGGGCTTCAGAGAATGATTTGGATATAAGCTTCTATATTCACTTGATAAGAAGTTGAAGGTCTATTTGGATGTGCTATCAAATAATTACTAAACCTTGCTGGAGTTTAGTGATAAACAAAGATTTGTTTATCAAAGGCTTCTAAATGGATTTGACTGTCTTAATAACTGAATAGAGTGCCCAGCAGGCACGGTGGTGCATGCCTTTAATGGCAGTGCTCAGGTGGTAGAGACAGTTTGAGACTGTCCTGGTCTACAAAGGTCCAGGACAGCCAAGGTCACACAGAAAAACCCTATCTCCAACAAAACAAACCCTAAATAAGACCAACCAAACAAGAAAGCATGTTAAATACTTTTTGTTAATTGGAACACACACACACACAAAAAGAGAGAAATCATCACCAGTATACACACAGTTTTAACAGGGAAGAAATTAGGACATTACCAAAAAAAAAAAAAAAAAAAAAAAAAAAAAAAAAAAAAAAAAAGAAAAATCACTCTTCTGTAAAACAACCTGGGGTCATTTATAAAAGGCTTGTTTTTAATCACCTACACAGTTTTTTTCTTTTACTTGATACTATTAAAAAGTTTGAAATGTAGGCATTGCATTGAGTGCATTTTCATTCTTCGTAAGTGCCACAATTATCTGCGGAAGCCTATGTTAGAAATGTGCAACACTCCAGGCTGTGACCAGCTGGAGACAAAGTTATCTAGATCTCTTTCCACAGGAGCAGCCATAGCAGTAAATTTTCATTTATTGCTTTAATATGTGTTTTAGTTTCCTGCTTATGAAACATCTTGACTTTCAGCTCTCACCCACAGAGTCTGTGTAGAAGCAAATATGAACACATCACCTTAAAAGCCAACTTTAGACCAGTCAGATATGTTACTTTAATGCATGGAGAAAGCTTATTGAAAATATTAAGAGTTAAATACAGATACAGAGTAGGTTTTCAGGATTCTAAAACAATGCCTTGCTAGCACCACACATCTTTACTGAGTGGCCTGTGGTTCTTAGAAACAGTGGCGTTTTTTTCCAATTCAAACTATAGTTGATGTGTTTTCCCTCAGTTTGAAATGTAAGTGAGTAGGGAGGCTTCGTTCACTGGGTGCCATGTTCTATACCACAGTGAGCACACAACATTATGTAAGTAGATGAGAGGACAAACCCCACTACAGCATGAAGAACCTTTGGTGATGGACTCACATTTCTAACATGGCAAATGTGACTACACACAACTCAAACTTGCTGACACACCTTGATTCCTGTTGGGTTCCCTCTCACAGGAAAGAAAATCAGAACACATAAACATCACACACACACACACACACACACACACACACACACACACACACACACACCAAAACCAATTCCTTGGCTACCTATTTCCTATGGAACTTCAGACTGATGGCTCTTATAGGACAGTGCATTTTCACCGGAAATCAGATAACATCTTTGCTGCCCTAGGCTCTATGAACCAAGAACCTTTTGGAAAATATGAAGATCAACAGCTTGTCTATTACACAAATTACAGGGAAGGCAAGCACGAGTGTTACATCTGTACAACTAATAAAATTGAGAAGACCATGCACTTTCAGCTCATTAGAAAGATTTCAGCAATACATTTTTTTTTTTATTTTTATTTTTGAGACTAGGTTTCTCTGTGTAGCTTTGGCTGTCTCAGATTTGATTTGTAGACCAGGCTACCCTTGAACTCACAGAGATCCGCCTGCCTCTGCCTCCCAAGGGCTGGGATTACAGGTGCACCACCACACCTGGCTTCCGTCTAGCCAGTTAGCTCAGGTGTTTAGAGCTTGGTGCTAATAACACCAAGGTCATCAATACATTTTTAAAAGATTCACTCAGGGACATTCCTCTGAAGGCTACAACAAGCCAGTAGTCCCCTTTCTTGTTTTCTGTCAGCCACAAGGTATGATGCTCCTCTGCTGAACTCCAGCTGCCCTGAAGTGCTGCTCAAACACACAGGACAGCGAGCAGGGATGGAGCCCTCAACAGTCTTAAATGAAATGCATTTTCCCTTTTAAGTTGCTCTCGTAGACATTTCGGTGAAAGAGATGAAAGCGTAACCAGTACACTGTAGTCTGTTTATTCTGTTTTATAGCAAAAGGATGCTTTGCTCCTAAAACAGGGTAGTAGGGATAAACCCAGGGGACGATGCTCAAAATACCCGGGTAACTAACTTTCCTCTAGTATCCATGGAACACTGCAACAAAATTAAAACTGAGCTAACTAAAAAAAGGCTTTCAGAGTAAACCATTGTTTAGAGTTCAGTCATAGAGCAATCTGGGGTTTTTTTGTTTTGTTTTGTTTTGTTTTGTTTAAGTAAGACAAGTGCTTTACTTGTGATGATACTGTCTAAGGAATTTGGGGTGGTGGTGGTGGTAAATTTGGAGGCATTTCTTTTAAACCTCTCAAAGATATTAAAAAATGGCTATAGGACCATTTTCTTTAGCAAGCCCCCCAAACAAAAGAAAAACATTAGGATCATGGGTGAAATGAAAGTTTACCAAAGTGCTCTATAAACATCAACATTCTATAAGATGTAAATATCAGTAACTGCTGATACATCTGCCTATGTGTCTCAGGTGAGCTGCAATAAATGCACAGACTAGCTCTATAAGAGAACAATGAGAGTGGTGTGACAGTACAGGCATTAACGTATCAGATGGGTGACGCATGAGGACATATCACTCTCTTACAGTAAAGTCCATAGACAAACACATTCACTTATTTCAATCTCTGTTTTGAATGGGTTCTGCATTGAGGTATTAGAGAAAAATGACATTAGCTTAATTAATATATTAACATCTTGTTATATGTCAGCCTGTGAAAGCACTAAAATAATCATGAGATGATCTTGATCTTGGACATAGGAATTTAAGACCTGGTGTAAAAGGCCATACCAATAGTAAGGCTTGGGCTATTTCAGTGTAGTAGGTGAGGGGACATGATGCCGTATGTTAAATATACTGAGGTGGGGAAGAAGTCAGTGCAATGAAAGGCATGCTAACATGCTTTCTTGGAGGTCTGTGTTTGTCTTAGAGGTTTGGAGGTTGGCTGCGAGTCCCGTAGAGTGAATGTCTTGGCCATAGACACAAGCAGAATAAAGAAGGGCTTTAAAGTTTCTATTTACTCCTAACTTTAAGGTGATTTAATGACGCATATAGGCATTGGGAGGATACCCATGGAGACAGGTGGAGGAGCAGCCAGAAGAGGGTTAGGAAGAGCAAGACACTGAATATATACTAGAACCTGGTATGGGGGAGGGGAGGGAGAATTGAACAAATGATAATAGAGTCTCTTAAATTTATGTCCTTTTCTTGGACTAAGAAATGCCGAGATTGACACATTTCCTTGTGACCACAGTTTTCAAACTGCAGTTTTGAAATGAAGTCTGAACCTTCGAAATAAATAAAACTAATGCACCTCCAATTTACATAATTTAAATTAAAACATCAGTTCTAATCAGTAAACAGCAAACAAAGTAACATAATTGAAAGGTAATAAATGGCGTGTGGATTGATATTAAGTATGACTCTTTTAGATTTAATAAAAATAATTTAAATAGCCTTAATATGACAGTGTGCCAAATGCAATTCAAGTCTCCACTTTCTCCAAAGAAAAACATTGTTGGAGCTGAGCCGTAAATTACACATTGTACCTGACAAAATGACTGCTTCATGGCATTTGCATCCAACCCATTATCGTGAATTGTGTTGCCTGGATACTAGAATTCGAAAGCTTAATGCACTGTAGATGAATATTGAAATTTCAAACAGAATTTCAGCAATGCATTCTTTAAAAAAATACTGGTAGACACAAAGGAAATGCCTTTGTTTGCAGAGGCTCAAAGTGGTTAAGTTTTAAAGTGCAGTGTACTGGTTTTGAGTGCAGGACACAGAACATCACATGTCTAGTCACACTAAACTCACACTGCATTTCTGTTTCCATTTTTACTACAGACATAGAGAAAAGTAAAGGTTTTCCTTGTCTTTGAATATTAAGGCATGAAATGTATGGCCTATGTACTATGTATTCTATGTAACTGTGTACTAACACACACATGCATCCTTAGAGGACATACCTGCTCCCACGCAAACACGTGCTGGTTGAAATAGTACTGGATCTGCTCATTTGCAATGTTGATGCACAGCTGCTCAAAGGAATTTTTTTTGAAATTTTCAAAGCCGAATATATCAAGAATGCCGATGCTTAGCTCCTCATTCCCACTGGAAGAATGAAGAAATGTTCGTGAGTTATCGCTCATTTCCTTAGCAGGCGATGTAGAACAGAGGGGCTTGGGATTCTCATTGGTAACTGAGTTAATTAAACAAGTCTCTCTCCAAAGGAAACAAAGATGATGGAGCTAAAACTAGCTTTAACGAGCGCACAGAGCAGTACTTTCCTTACTCTAGAACTCACTCCCATCCTCCTGTATACCTAAACAGAAGTCAGGAACTTCCCACCACAGGCTGGACGTACAAAGTCACAGATCTGTTTGAGTCAAGCATCAGAGAACAACCTGGCTGGCACTCAGAGCATTGCAGACATACAGACGACCAAAACTGTACCAGAGAGGCAAACAGTCTCTTAAAATTTATAACGTCTTTCTACAAGTGCCTTAATTATTCTCAGAGAACTGCTATTTATTTTTTATTTATTTGCTTATTCATATTTTAACACAGGTCACATGATGATGTAGAGAAAAATACAAATATGTAGGGATTCATCTCCCCCCCTCCAGTGGTAGTTTCTTTTTTTCTCCTTTAGTTAAATTTTTTTTATTGAAAAATAAAATCATTCATATTACATCTCAATTGCTATCCCATCCCATGCATCCTCCCATTCCTCCCTCCCTCCCGCTTTCACCCCATTCCCCTTCCCTAGGACTGTGACTGATGGGAACCTCCTCCCCTTGAATATGATGCTAGGTATCAAGTTTCTTCTTGGTAGTCTGCTATCCTTCCTCTGAGTGCCATTGGGCCTCCCCATCAGTGGGACATGGCCAAATATGGGGCACCAGAGTTCGTGTGAAAGTCAGTCACCAGTCTCCACTTAACTGTGGAGAATGTCCTGTCCCTTGGCTAGGTCTTGGTAGGGGTTTGATGATGACTGCACATATTGTCCTTGCTTGGTACCATAGATTGAGCAGAACCCCTGAGCCCAGATCTGTCCATCATAGTGTTCTTCTTGTAGATTTCTAGTACCCTCTGGATCCATCTATTTCCCTATCTCCTATATTTCTCTCACCTTAGGATGTCCTCACCTCTATCCCACTTTCTTCGTAAGTGAAGACTTTCATGAGACATGCCCCTTGACCTAGTATATAAGTGAGTATATACTATTTGAGTCTCTGTGCTTCTGCGTTAGCTCACTCATTATGATCACTTCTAGTTCAATCCATTTGTCCACAAGTTTCGGAAATTCCTTGGTTTTTTGTTTTGTTTTGTTTTGTTTTTTGTTTTTTTGGTTTTTTTTACTACATTCATCTTATAGATAAAAAGTTTAAGCCAGCTGTGGTGGCGCACACCTGCATTCTCAGCACTTAGGAGGCTGAGGCAGGAGACTTGATAGTTCAAGTCTGGGATGCATAGTGAGAGCCTGCCTCAAAACAAACATAGAAAGGAAAAATAAAAACTAACACAAGGGGGAAATCAAACAAACAAGCTTCAAATTACAATTAAATATTAATTTACCCATGAAATTATCTCAAAAGCACATTTCTTTCCATGATCCCATGTTGCTATTGCTAATTCTGTTCCCTGAAAATTAGGTAACTGATGGAAAATTCTCCCCCACTCTCCCTCCCTTATCTCCCTTCTCAACCTCCCCCAGTCCTCAGAAAGGAGTAGCCCTCCTCCCCTATCATCTGACCCCAGCCTATCAAGTCTCACCTGGACTGACTACATCCTATTCCTCTATGGCCTGGTATGGCCACCCTGCGAGGGAGAAGTGATCAATCAGTGGGTACCAGAGTCCATGTCAGAGGTAGCTCCTACTCCTCATATTTTGGGACCCACAAGGAGACTGTCCTGCCTATTGACTACATCTGAGCGGGGGTCTAGGTCCTTACCATGCATGGTCCTGGGTTGGTACATCAGTCTCTGAAGCAATGAACCTAGATCTGTTGGCTTCATTGTCCCCTCCAGGCCCTTCTATCCCCCAACTCTTCCATAAGACTCCCTGTGCTCCACCCTGCAGTTTGGCTGTGAGTCTCAGCGTCTGCTTCGATCCTCTGCTGGGTGGAGTCTTTCAGAGGACCGCTATGGTAGGATCCCTTCCTGTTCCTTATCTTCAACCTCTTCCTCTATTCTATTTGTCTTTCTCAATGGGAATTAGGCATCCTCCCTAGGGTCCTCCTTTTCATGTAGCTTCTTTAGGTCTGTGCATTGTAGTGTGCTTATCCTGTGTCATATGGCTAATATCCATTTATAAGTGAGTTTACACAATGCACGTCTTTCTGGGTCTGAGTTACTTTACTCAGGATGATCTTTTCTAGTTTCATCCATTTGTCTGCAAATTTCAAGATTTCTTTTTCTTTTTCTTTTTTTTAATAGCTGAGTAGTATTCCGTTGTGTAAATGTACCGGAGTCTCTTTATCCATTCTTCAGTTGAGGGACATCTAGGTTGCTTCTACATTCCGGTTATTACAAATAAAGCTTATTTATCACCCAGCACAAAACTAAAGTCCAGGTGGATTAAAGACATTAACATAAAACCAGACACACTAAATCTGTTAGAAGAAAAAGTGTGGGAGAGCTCAAACTTCTGAACAGACAACTTCCTGAACAGACACAAATAGCCCAGGCTCTAAGATCAACAATTAATACATGGGACCTCATGAAACTGAGAAGCTTCTGTAAGGCAAAGGACACTGTCAACAGAATGACAGCCTACAGACTAGGATAAGATCTTCACCAATCTTACACCTGACAAAGGGCTAATGTCCAAAGCATATAATGAACTCAAAAAATTAAACACCAACAAAGCAAATATCCAACTAAAAATGGGGCTCAGAGCTAAGCAGAGAATTCTCAACAGAGGGATATTGAATGACTGAGAAGCACTTAAAGAAATGCTCAATGTCCTTAGTCATCAGGGAGATGCAAAGCAAAACAACTCTAAGATTTCATCTTACACCCACCAGAACGGCGAAGATAAAAAACTCAAGTGACAGCAAATGTTGGCGAGGATGTGGAGAAAGGGGAACACTCCTCCACTGCTGGTGGGAGTGCAAACTTGTACAACCACTTTGGAAATCAATTTGGCCCTTTATCATAAAACTGGGAAAAGTGCTACCTCAAGACCCAGCTATACCACCCCTTGGGCATATAGCCTAAAGATGCTCCACCCTACCACAAGGACAGTCATTCAACTGACTAAAAGTTTTGCTTCTCTCAGTAAACGATAACTGAAGTATTTTTTATGTGTACTTTAAAAAGAAATTACAAAAGCTTCCCTTTGTGTCCACCCTTTAGTTAGTGTAGCTCATGGTCAGTGTTGTGTGCTGAAGATGTGGGACTGGCACCTGGAATCTGTAGGTGCTCCCACATTTGGGGAAAGTGACTGACTCTGGGCTTAGAGTGAAGGTGTAAGATTTCCAAAACTTCAGTCCCACTGAGTGTGATGTCACACACTATAATTCCGACATGTGGGAGGCTGAGGGAAGAGAATGTTCAATTCTGTGTCAGCCTGGAGTGCACAACCAGACAACCTACAAGAACAACAACAGCAACCACCACCACCACCAAATCTTAGTGTCTGCCTTGACAGAAATAAGTTAAACTATCACAGCAGGTCTTGGTTCAGCTTTTTAAACTAATTGCAATAAAAATCTAAGTCTTGGCTAGTTTCGCTAACATAAGGGCAATTCTTATTCAGAAGACATGTAGTAATGGGGTTTTTAGTACATCACCCTTTCTGGGTACCATCTAGTGCTAAGGCCGCAGACGAGAGCTAACAAAGTGAGGCCAACAGCTCTAATCATCTTGTCTACATTACATGGAATATACAAAGGTCAAAACATTGCTAGATTTCTCCATTTTTACAAGATGCTTAGTGTCATGGAGATGGCCACTAGTGAGAAAAAAAGCCATTTTTGCTATTAAGACATTGTGGGCATGTGGTGTTGTGATCTGAGACTCAGCTTAGTAAGGCTCTGGGTGAAGTTTAGGGACATTGTGGCATTCAGGGAGTTAAGCATGGGGCAACAGTGAGTAATCTAGATAGCCTAGCTGTAATATACGATATAGGATTGATTTAGTGGAAAATAATAAAGAATTGCACATATGAAGTGTGTGTAAGGTTTTTGTGTTTTTGTTTTTGTACTTAGTAAACAGGTGCAAATGAAGACAAGGTCATCTTAATGTGTGCATCCATCTTGCTTTTCCACATGAATCATTTCTAAAATGCCTATGACCTATGGCAGAAAAAACTTCAGGCAGAATGAACTTTGGTGGCTATGATTCCTATCCTTCCTAAAATGAGATTCCAGGAGGACCACAGATACAAGGTCGGGTGTTGATGTTCATATGCAGGCTACGATGACTATTACCTATCATGTCCTTGTGCATTTCAGAATCAGGTTTCCTTAGAAGTCACAGCACCTGTTACTGCAGGGTGCAGTGAGAATTAAATGATGAAAAGTGGATTTGCTTTATAGTCCCGGTTTAATTCAGGCCCATGAAACAAAAACAAAGAACTGCTGGACTGACACTTTATACAAGTGTAAAATGGCACACACTTCATGGTACATAGTCTGATTAAAAGAACATCTGAACTAATAATACAGCGCCGCACTTAAAATCACTTTCTACCGCGATTACTAGTGTTGCTACAGTTCTCATTATAGCAACCAAGACGTCTCATAGCCACGTGGACTGGTAATGTGATGGGTGCTACAAGGAGGCGAAGCTTATCTATAGGAACGCAACTTTGGTAATTACATTAAACCAAATCAGAAACATACTCAAAGGGACTCGTACAAATCCACAGCAGACACGCTGCCTAACGTTTTCAGGGAACGGTTGCGCAAAACATTTACCTCGGCGATATGTCATGCTTCAGCAGACTGTTAGTACAGTTCACTATCCAGCTAAAGAGACGTCCGTATAAAGTTTTAGCCATGGCATCTCGGACATCAGTAGCCTTTTCTACTGTGTTGGGCCGTATAATGGTTTCTCCTCTCGTGACCACGCAGTGCGACGTAAGAGCTTCCTGAAGCTCATCTGCTTGAATGCAAAGCAAAGACGCGGCTGCAAAATTCAATAGATTATTCTTAGGGGACAGTGAAAATGACTCTACTTTCAGAAGACAGAAATGTCACCATTCAACCGCAGCCCCTGGCATTCCATACACGTGTGACCATTTTGTGGTGTCCAAAGAAGCTACCGCTCAACATTAGTCTCCCTGCCTCTTCCTGATTGTTCATTTCTTGCCATCACTGGCCAAAACTGTGGCTTCTTTAGGCTACAACACAATAGCACAAGCCAAACTGTCTGGAAGAAGGGAACAGGAGCCCAGGCAGGCAGTTGCATATCTGAACACCAAATTCACCAACTTATGCTAAATACTTTTAAAGCACAGTGGATAGGTTTGGTATAATTTTGATATGATTATTACGTGATTAGTTCTAGAACGTGAAAATGAATTAGAAAACAACTTAGGGTTTGGAGGGGTTCTCAACAAGAGGATGTGAATGATGCTTTGCAATACATATGTGACAGAGCAGGGACTTGGCTTTCCTGTACTTCTTGGTAAGCTTTCTTTCGGTTTCATATTCCAAGTGCTAAAATTTGTCAAAAGTTGATACTGAAGAAAAATTTTAATACTTAATGATGTGCAAATATCATAGGAATTTATAGTTAATGATGCTGGAACTTAGTAAGGAAAATTAATTAAAAAAATATAACAAGCATCTTTTTGTGCCGAGGAATGAGCCCAGGGCGTTGGGTATGCTTAGCCAGTGGTCTACCACTGGGCCATCTCCTCACCTACAAAAGGCATCTTTAGCTAAGCCTATAGCACATAGAAAGGCTAAATCTTCAAACCAGTTACTTTACTTAAAAATTTCCCAACATTTTGAACCTAGACTTTTGACAATTAGTTTTGGTTTGTGACCAAGATCACTGAACTCTGTCTTAACCCATTTCTTCAGGTTGAAGAAGCCATATATGTTCCTTACAGAAATTTTGCCTTCCAACTTAACACAGTTCATTTCTTTCCTTACTGGTATGGCTATTGTCATAATTCTGCTCAAATTTTGTACCCTAACATAATATCTTAAACATTTCCCATTTTCAGCATTGTCTATAAATACCTTAATTTGCAGAGCAATATTCTAGTATCTATATCAATATGTTAGTAATTTTAAAAATCATTGAATATTAAAATTGTTTCCCTATGTACATAATTGTAAAGCAATGCTAACATAACTCTCTTGAGCATAAAAGATCACAGAAACGTCACAACTGTTCCAAACTATGTAAACACAGCTATGCTTTTCACAGAGCTGTTTAATTCCTCTCTAAATATTTGCCAATTCCATTCTCATTGGCCAATGAAAATCCAAGAAGATAAATATAATTTCATGGGTGCCAGGCCAGTTTGATAGGAAAGGTTTTTATTCTGTTTCAGTGGTTCTCAACCTTCGGGTCTCAACCCCTTGGAGGTGTTAAAACACCTTTTCACAGGGGTTGCATATCAAATATTCTGCACATCACATATTTACATTACAATTAATAATAGTAGCATAATTATAGTTATGAAGTAGAAATAAAACTAACTTTATGGCTGGGGGTCACCACAACATGAGGAACTGTATTAAAGGGTCTCAGCAGTAGTAACATTGAGAACCACTGTTCTATTTGTTTCAATTATTCCTTGTAAAGATGAATACTTCTCAAAATTTTGTGACTAGTGGTTCTCATTTTACAGACTGCCATCCATCATCATCTGTTCTTAATCAACTTTGAGAGCTCTTTATGCTTGCAGTGGTCTTTTGATATATATGTTGGAACTATTTTCTCTCCTTTCCATTTTCTTTTTTTTTTTTTTTTTTTTTTTTTTTTTTTTTATTAATTTATTCTTGTTACATCTCAATGTTTATCCCATCCCTTGTATCCTCCCATTCCTCCCCCCCCATTTTCCCATTATTCCCCTCCCCTATGACTGTTCCTGAGGGGGATTACGTCCCCCTATATATTCTCATAGGGTATCAAGTCTCTTCTTGGCTACTTGCTGTCCTTCCTCTGAGTGCCACCAGGTCTCCCCCTCCAGGGGACATGGTCAAATGTGAGGCACCAGAGTATGTGAGAAAGTCGTATCACACTCTCCACTCAACTGTGGAGAATATTCTGACCATTGGCTAGATCTGGGAAGGGGTTTAAAGTTTACCTCCTGTATTGTCCTTGGCTGGTGCCTTAGTTTGAGCGGGACCCCTGGGCCCAAATCTGCCTATCATATTGTTCTACTTGTAGATTTCTAGGACCCTCTGGATTCTTTTATTTTGCTGTTCTCCCATGCGTCTCTCATTTAGAGTCCCAATAGTATGCCTTCCCCTCTGTCCCAGTTTCCTGGTAAGTGAAGGCTTTCGTGGGACATGCCCCTTGGGCTAGTATGCAGATATAAGTGAGTATATACCATTTGATTCTTTCTGCTTCTGGGTTAACTCACTCATTATGATCATTTCTAGCTCAATCCATTTATCCACAAATTTCGGGAATTCCTTGTTTTTAATAGCTGAGTAGTATTCCATAGTGTATATGTACCACAGTTTCTTTATCCACTCTTCTACTGAGGGACACTTAGGCTGTTTCCATGTTCTGGCTATTATGAATAAGGCTGCTATGAACATGGTTGAGCAAATTTTCTTGTTGTGTGCTGGAGCATCTTCTGGGTATATTCCAAGGAGTGGAATAACTGGGTCTTGAGGAAGCCCTATTCCCATTTTTCTGAGATAGCACCAGATAGATTTCCAAAGTGGCTGTACTAGTTTGCATTCCCACCAGCAATGAAGGAGTGTTCCTCTCTCCCCACATCCTCGCCAGCATGTGGTGTCGCTTGAATTTTTGATCTTAGCCATTCTGATGGGTGTAAGATGGAATCTCAGAGTTGTTTTGATTTGCATTTCCCTGATGACTAAGGAGGTTGAGCATTTCTTTAAGTGTTTCTCAGCCATTTGATACTCCTCTGTTGAGAATTCTCTGTTTAGTTCCAAGCCCCATTTCTCAATTGGGTTATTCGGTTTGGTGGTGTTTAATTTCTTGAGTTCTTTATATATTTTGGATATTAGACCTTTGTCAGATGTAGGGTTGGTGAAGATTTTTTCCCAGTCTGTAGGCTGTCGCTTTGTTCTCTTGACAGTGTCTCCTGCCTTACAGAAGCTTCTCAGCCTCATGAGGTCCCATTTATTAATGGTTGACATTAAGGCCTGGGCCGTTGGTGTTCTGTTCAGGAAGTTGTCTCCTGTGTCCTTTCCATTTTCACAAAATGCTCATTTATATCAAAATGTTCTTTATTTTCTATGAAAGACTTTTAATTTTTATAGTTAAAAGTTACTTTTAAAGATCATTTGTCTTTGGCCTTCTGAATATAAAGTCAATTTTCACCTCAGGATTATGCAAGTGTGTTTCACTGGGTTCTTTCATGAATTTTCTTGCATTAAGATTTTTAGCATTTAGAATTCTTTATAGGGACCATACAGAAGGTTCAATGGGTAACGGTGTTTCATGCCAAGCCTGATGACCTGGGTTTGACCCTGGGATCTACCTGGTGGGATGAGAGAACCAAGTTGTCTTCTCACCTTTACATGTACCATATAATGCACAAGTAAATAAACAAGTGTGATAAAAATTTAAGAATCTATTTTGGCACGGGGTGGGGGTGGGGAGGGAGGGAGGGTGGGAGGATGGGACCAGGAGATGAGGGAGGCAGCTACAATTGGGATGTAAAGTGAATACATTAAAAAATTAATTTAAATTAAAAAAGAATCTGTTTAGGAATATGATGTTTGCAAGGGATTCAAGTCCCGTAGTTGCCTCACAGTTAGCCGTCGGTTGTCTCTACAACGGTGTGCCTAATTGAACTGTATGTCCTTGTGGTCATTTCAGTTGGATACATTGCTCAGTCTTCCACTGAGCTGTATGTTTGTGCCCATGCAGATACCGTCCATTCATCTCACACTCACTCTTTGCCTGTCTGCTACACGCAAGGCGCTTTACATGAGGATGTATCTTTATGGATGATGCTTTGGAAACAAAGTCTCAGTCTTGATGCTCTTAATCTGGAGGGAAGGGAAGCCAGCCAAGAAACTTAAGTGGGAGGAAAGAGGAAAAAGAAAGATGGGAAAGGAGAAGGGAAAGTAAGAGGGAAGGGGAAGAAAGAAGAGGACAGGAAGACAAGGCAAGGCTGTTGATGGAGGACAAGGAGGAGGCTGAGAGGTCACAGATACACTGGTCAAGTGGTTTCTGAATGAGGGAAGAGAATGAGGGGAGATCATTCACTTCAAGCAAGAGGTAACCATGCCATGGATGACAATGGTGACAATAAAAGAATAAGCAGAAATAGTTGTTCTTGATTTGGACAAAATCCTTTTAAATGAAGTTATAAGTAATTTCAATGCAAATCAATATATTTATGTTTTTCTACAAGTGTTCTGGAAAGTGGTTTGAATAATTTTAATTATATACATATATACATATTTGTAGCACTCCTTAGTGAACTATTTAGTTTTCCCGCTATAGAAAAATAGGTTTTAATGATCAAATTAAATTTTTAGTTTAATTGTTTCTAAGTCTATTCTGATGTACAACTATTATGTTCTGAGCACTATGTGTCTCCCAGTGGCCCAAATGTTCAAGGCTTGGTTACCAGACAGTGGTACGTCTGAAGGGCCTGCCTTTAGGAGGTGGAGCCCAGTGGAAGAAATTAGTCTATAGCGTTGCACCCTTGAGGGGATGTTGGGATCCTGTTCTCCTCGTCTCTTTATGCGTTCTTGCCACACAAGGTGATCACACTTATTCTCTTAAGTCTTCCCTGCCCTGATATTTTACTTCACATAGGCCCAAATCTTTCCTCCCTTTAAAGTGATTTATCTCAGGCATCTGTCTCATCAGTGCAAAGGATAATATCATAACCTAACAATATTGTGTCTCATTCTGCTGGCTACACATTATATTTCAGTTATGACTGGGTGGGAGGGTTGCATTTTATCAACGGTGTTACATGGCTATGGCTTCCCAGCTCATAATCTAATGTCTTGTGTGCCAATCAACTGATTCTATCCATGGAGAATCAGAGCAGGTGTTATCAAGGATTCTAGGTACATGGCAATCTCTATGCCGACCTTAAACATTTGCTCTGGTCTATTACAAAAATGCTTCCAAAGCCACGAAGGATACAGAAAATAGGTATCTTAGAGACAGATCAGGACCAATCACATAAGTAAAATGGGAGAAAAATGAATGTGTAAAATATTAGTATTATTATCTCTAGAATGCAAATGAAATTCATAAAAAATAAGGAATTATGGGGGTATAATGTCACTATTAAAAAAATGAAAGGACAAGATATATTGTATGTAGGAATAAAACTATTTCACTGGAGAAAATAAGCAGGGTGCTCTAAATTATTAGGAATGTTTTGCCAAACTCTACTATTGAGAGAAATTCTGATTTGGAGTAATAATGATGTGCATCTCTTAAATGGAAAGTGAAAATTAACTAATACATGATAAATGAGTGAGTGGAATCCAGGCAGAAAACACACACACATGTGCGCGTGCACATACATACACACACATAGAAGTTTTATTTCCATCACAGGCTCTAAACATTAGAAGACAATTTAAATTCTTTTTTTATATAGGTCAACTACATCATATCAATATTTTCTACATTTTTATATCAAAACCCAATTTATAACACATTCATTAAAGCTTAGTTTCTGGCAATACTGTCCATGGTAATCAGTTTGCCTGGGTAAAGAGTTGTTTTTATTAGCTGATTTCTTGTTTGTTTTGTTTTGTTTTGTTTTGTTTTTTGAGACAGGATTTCTCTGTGTAGTTCTGCCTGTCCTGTATACCACACTAGCCTTAAACTCAGAAATCCATCTACCTCTGCCTCCTAAGAGCTGGGAGTAAAGGTGTGCACCACCATACCAGCTTCATGGATGATTTTTACAACTTACTTCTTTTTCAAGACATGGTTCCCCTGTGTAGCCTTGGCTTTTCTGGACTCTCTTTGTAGACCAGGCTGTTCTCAAACCTATGGAGCTCCACCTGCTTCTGCCTCCCTGAGTGCTGGTATTACAAGCATGTGCTGCCACGCCCAGCTACAACTTACTTTTATACAACTGAACCTGAGCATTCCTGTGGGATCTACATGAGGACCAGTGTTTGAAATCATCCCCATGTGAACCAGTGTAAGATAGGAGCGAGTTCAGTTTTGAATGGAAGACAACATCACTCACAGTTTTCCAGCGCTGTGTGGTTGCAGATGTAGCTCTTGTCCATCTGGTATTCAGTTGCCACAGAGGAAAACTCAATGTTTCCAACATTCAAGACTGCGGCGAGCACACTATACACACTTCCAAGTTGCTAAAATACATAGAGCAATAGTAGGGTCAAGTGTGGATTAAAGCAATGTGGGGACTATGACTATGGCTGGGGAGAGATGGAGGAAAAGCTTTGGATTCCAGCACAAGAAGGTCACTCTGCATACCCTGATTTCAGTCTGAGACCCAAGCAGGCAAGGATTCATGCGGGCTCAGCTTCATTCATTACTATAACTTTAGAGGTCAGCACAAGGCTGTTTCCTTGTGAGCACTTAAAATATTTTATGAATGTTAGTATGAATCAAAATAGAAATGAGGAGTCCTCCTCAGAAGAAGTAGAACCATCCATTAGGCTATAGATAATCTATCCATGTGAAACTTTAGAACTTAGCATCATTTTTATTACATGCATATTTCCTAGAGGCCATCTTAGAACTGAGGTTATGTGTGTGGACAGAGGAGTGTCTACAAAGGAGAATCAAAGATCCTAGCACCAAAATCCAAGGATACATGACAGTTAAGACTAGGCATAAAGACTATAGGCTACAGGTCAGAGGTTATAGTATTTATTACACAGATTTTTATTATTCACCCACACATGCATGTATGTGGTTCTCTCTGAAGAAACTGGGGGGATTTGTCAAGGAGTCTCTGTAAGTCATGGCATTATTACAGCTACTTCATGGTGCAGGAGGCTCAGAAGACAACAACTATGGCCCCAACTTAGCATGCCTTGCAGCTCTCCTGCTGGGTCTCGAAGGTCCAGGTGTGGTTATAACACAGGGAGAAGTTGAGTTGTTCACAGCATAAAGACCCATCTAATGTCTCAACTGTCTACCTACAGACCCACCTCTAGGGCTGACAATCACCAAAGACCCTGAGATGACTTGTGTTTGATAGTAAGTGAAGTATTTCTTCTTACATACAGCGTCAAGAAAACTTTGATTGATCTAAAAACTTTCCATGGACTTTGAACGAACTGGGATTTGAATTCTGTCTCATAGCTCACAGGACGCTCTGGCCTTTCCCACTGAGGAAGGAGAGCATCTTGGAGGAACAGACAGCTTCTACAGTTCTGGGTACGTAGGCCAACTCCAGCACTAGCTGGTCTTTACCTGAGGGATGAACGGCATGTTGGGAGGCAAATACAATAACATGTAATCCCAGAGTCACAGTTACTTTCCAGCATGCTTCATTACTAGCCTGAAAACAATATCAAAATAAGAACAAACTCATCAGGCTTGAATTCTGGCCCATCGGGAAAAAGGATTTTTGTTTTGTTTTGAACAAGGAATTGAGATTACAAAGGAGACTGTATAAATTCTAAAGGGACTCAAGTATGTCAGTGGTTCACGGCTCTTAATATATTTTGCCTAACTTAATTTCAACCTATTTACTTTCTTTTGATACAGGTGTTATTAATACTGTGAACATAAAACTATTGCTTGCCACAAGCAATATGGCTCAGCAGGTAAAGATGTTTGTTCCCATGCCTGACACCTGGAGTTCAATCTCTGGACCTACATGGTAGAGGGGGACAACCAATTCCCACAAGTTGTCCTCTGATGTCCACATGCATACTGTGGTGCAACACACTCACACATGTACACACACATAATAAGTGTAATAACAAACTCAATAAACCCTGAAGTGCAGAAAGCAGTTCAACACTTTATCATAAAGCTATGAGATCTTTGAATCCAGTTAGACAGTGAAGAGATTTATTTGTATGGATGTCAAATCTTCCCCATTCAAATCTATACAGAACTGTTCAAAGCTAAGTTGGAAAGATTATAAAGTTAGTAGAAATAACACCTGAAAGTTGCCCAAGTTGTTTTCTTCCAAAAGCTGCCTGGTTGGAAAAGCATGATACTCACTGCTCTGACTTTGTTCTGAGAATGGAAACCAAAATCCGTTGGGGTCAGTGACCCTGGTCCTTTTGGTGACATTCCTTTCTGATAGACCAAATCCACACCTGAAGCCTCACTGAGGCCCTTGCAAGGGAGTGGAAGGAAAGGGGACACTGCCTGTATTGAAAAGCAGGTCAGTGCATAGTAGGCCAGGACAAGAGTATCCCCTCCCTGTGGAATGTGGCGCCACACAATCTAGTCCTGAAAGAGGCAAGGTGCTGATGCTGCCATTGACAAAGGACAGAGGAGGTAGGCTGAGGACCAGACACTACGGGAGCTCACGTACTGTTAGAGGCACTGCATGTTCTTTAACGATGCAAGTGAACATCACTCTTCAGGAAGGAACTACCATGTACACACTGCTAATTGTTTGTGCTGAGCTAACCTTTTGTATAGATGTCACCCGAGTGCATGGCCAGAGCAGAACTCAAGAGTCAGTGACCTTGGTGTTTGTGAACCCTGCTCCAGCTATGGAGAGGTGATGGTAAGAAGAAAAGTACCAACATCATAAACCACAAGACAAGGTTGACCACCTTACCAGAGGGACAAGAGTAAGGCTTGGAACAGTTGATTGCCTTTGCTTCCATCCCTATGTAACATGCTGGCTGGAGGTGAGATGTGAGAAAGATCTTTAGGATAGTTGTCTACTGTCTTTCCAGATCACTGGCTCTTTGAATAAAACACAGCTGAATGATAAACTCCTGTTTGTGCCTATGTGAGGGATAGCAGGGCCACTTACAATACCAGGTAAAAGGAACTGATGGGAAGGAAGGCCAAACTGCAATTAGCATTTGCAGCTGTTCCGCATAAGAGATTGTATGTTTTCTCTTCTTGGCTGCATTCTGCCGTCAACACAGTGAAATGACTTACCTGCAAACACTAGAGTGGAATCCAAAATCTCTCTAGCTTGGTCATAAGATGGAAGAGCTTAGAAAGTCAAAAGGACCTAAAAATTTAGCCACCTCCACCCTTCCTTTTACTGAATGAGAAAACAGAAAAGCCCAGTTATTGGTTTAAATCCACAACCAGAAATATTCAATGCCAAGGACTTCCAGCCAGGGACCAGGGTCCCAGCAGGGAATTAATTAGTCTACTCCAGCTGTCTCCTTGGTCTCACCCATCCATCAGATCAAGTCATCAGTGATGAGCAAATCTTGCAATTCTAGAACTCTACCTTGTTTTATGATTTTTGAATGAAAACCAAGGTTAGTTGTTATTACATCATCAAATGATTACTTTTGTATTATTAGCAAATGGCTGGGTAGGAGGGGCATGCACACTCCTCCCCAAATTAGCACAGCTCACTCTAAGGCCTGAGGCACTCAGAGAAGCACAGTGCTATGTATGATGCTCAAAAATGTTTAATTTCTTTCATAAATATTATTTGATCTCAACTAAAATTCTGGCTAAGAGTCCAAAGAAAACATGTCAGCCTGTGACGTTAGACTATTATAAGAAATGATTTTTTTAATTAGAGGAGAAAACAAAGGTCTTATTCATTTTAGACATAATGCAAAGGAAAACAAAAGTCTGTGGACTAAATGGTCTGGTAAAAACATTCTGGAAGTGAGTTGAGTCATCAAATCTCTTACCATTTATTGTAAAAGTATTGCAAGGTGGCTTAGGGAATAAATCACAAGGGCTTAAACATTTTGGGGTTTTCCAATTTGTGTTATTTTTAGAGATTGTCCAACTTTGATTTGTCTGTCATTGCTTTGGCTTGTGCTGATTCACAAATGCACACATGAGTGTAACCCTGGGAAGATTTGAGGGACATGAACACTTGGGTGTTGTCAACACCGATGACAGAAGAGGAGAGAAGGAAAGAGAACGGCAGAGCTACAGATGCTGTGCTACAGATAGCTGTGAGGGATGGACACTTTGCTCAGAAGGGGTAAGAATCGTGCTGCTTGTCCCTTTATTGAAGCTCTCCTTTCAGCTACTGACAAAGAACAGACCCAAGAAGGCCAGAAGGAGTGTAACAAAATTGGCACCGACATACAACAAAAATAATCACTAAGTGCAGGTCTATTGACTGTGACCCGGACCAGGCTTCCCCTCCCTCATTTAACCCTCAAACTCAGCCTTAGATGGGGGAAAACCTCCAGGGTGGGTCACATCGAACCAGAGCAGCAGCTTTCATAAAATGATCAGCGCTGATGATGCCTCAGGACCAGATACAGGTGCTTTAGACTCCTCTAAGCTAAGGTTCATGTTTAGATGTCCAATATACTCTGTAAATGTTTAAAATTGGAAAATACAGTTTGACACTCATGCAGGGTAAGTCACAGCTGGTCTTCATTTCACTGTTCCTCCACATTGTCTGCCATCAAGAGAGGTGCAAGTAAACACTGCCTGTTAGATGTAAACAAACCAACTTAAACTGGGCCCTTATTTCTAAGAGAGAAGCCTCTGGATCTCGGAGCAACTGGTAAGAAACTAGGGAGATACGTGATAAAGAAAAGAGTCATGCCAGATTTGAACTTTGACCCAGGCACTGGAAAGTGACTATGTCCAAGAAAGGGTCAGCAAGGGATGGAGTTAGGCTCATACTGGTGGTATCACAGCAGCCAGAGCAGCAAAGGGCAGAGGGGTGGGGGAGAAAATTCTTTCTTTCTTTCTTTCTTTCTTTCTTTCTTTCTTTCTTTCTTTCTTTCTTTATTAAGCAAGAATAGGAGCAAAAGATTCAAGCCAGTCTTGGAGGTGCAGGCTGTAATCCCAGCTGGCTGAGGCAGGATAACAACTTTAAGTCCTGCCTGGGCTACAGAATGACTTTAAGAATTCCAGGGCCATCCTGAGTAGCCCTGTGATCCTGCCTTAACCAAAAAAGATATGTAGATCAGTGGAAAGTACCTGACTGACAGGTGCTAGACAACGAATCAAATCCTCAGTTTGAAGAAAATGGGGGACAGATTCAAGTGGTCACTTCTGATGTCCTGGACACTGAATAAAGCATTTTCTCTTACTTGGTAGAGCAACATTGACTAACACTAAAATGGAGATTTGCTTCAGCCTGTGAATACCACTCACTTATTTCAAACAATGCATTCCAAAGTTAAACATACTTAGAATTTATTGAGCAGCTAAGTGTAAACCTATGTTTGGAAATGAATGGAATTGCCGTGAGGAATCTCTGTAGCTTTTTCATTTCTGCCCATCACCCACATATGGCCGAAGTGCATAAACTCTGCGGCAGAGTTGCTCTCTCTGACTAAAAGCCATTATACACATTTATTCATTAGGAATAAAAAGATCTGTTTCCTGGGAGCTCACAGTCATCTCCATCTCAGGGTGCTTCAGTTTAGATCTTGTGCCCTAAAATTAAGACCAACAGCAAAGATTTCACCATGACTGGACATCTGTCCTTTAGACTTCATGGAATATATAGGTACAGACACTGCCACTCTTCACATGAGGTCTACAGTGGGTTCCTTTACATCATAGCACAAAACACACACAGTGCTACTAGTCAAGCAAATTCCCCTGTCTTCACACAACAGTGCACTCATTCTACCCCGCCCACTGCCATCGCTTCAGCCACCTCCTCCCTTCCCCCTTCCCCTCCTGATTTTGTAGTGCATCTAGGCAGATGAAATCTACACAGTAGACTTTTTATGAACCAGATGCCGTTTCACTGGAAGAAAATTCTTGATGGCGTATGCCTCATCTAAGAGCAAAGTCTGCAAGTTTCTTCAAAAGTCTTCAAAGAGATAATAGATTTTCATTCCATTTTATAAGCTAGAGGCTATTTTGTGAATTAACTGAGAAAAGGAAACTACCATCTCCTTTTCCCCCTCAACATCACAGTAGATTTTACCTGGGAAATCAAGTCCCCATAAGGAATCAACTGAACGACTGAGGTAGAGTTCGTCCATCAATGGGGGTGGGGAGAGGGAGAGAAAGGAAGGGAGAGGGACTGAAGGAGGGAGGGAGAAAGAGAAAGAAGGGGAAAGGGAGAGGGAGAGGGAGAGGGAGAGGGAGAGGGAGAGGGAGAGGGAGAGAGAGAGGGAGAGAGAGAGAGAGAGAGAGAGGAGAGAGAGAGAGAGAGAGAGAGAGAGAGAGATAGAGGAGAGAGAGAGAGATATGTATCATCCAAAAATAAGGACAATCAAGTTAGTGTCAGTTTGTGGGGGGGGGGGTTGCTGTGAGTGAAGCGTTTTGCCGGTGGATCTGTTCAACTTCGGCTGCCACTGAATTTAGACCACAGTTCCCTTGTCCTTATAATTTACTTCCTTGTAGCAAAAATAGGGAACTCCTTTGGGAGAAGCCATTGTAACAATGTTACCTCTGTTCCCAGGAGGAGTTAATTCTCCTTGGTTGGTTCCTGAAACAAATTTGGAGCTCAAACTGTCTCTCATTTACTTGTCCTTATAATCAGTTAATACATTTAGAAACCAAGTAGCATGTTATTCAGATCTTGGTCCCTAAACCTTAAATCCCGAGGCAATAAAGTAGTGAGGGAAGCAGGAATGTCTGTCTCCATTAAAGGTAAATTCCTTTAGGCTCTAGAGAAGTCAATTAGAAGGCCCATTAGAAAAGTCTACCTAAAAAAGAGAAACATCTCACAACAGCCATTCCGTAGGCAATGGCAAATGAGATTGTAAGATTGTTCATTGTGACAGACACTGACTTCTAACCTTAATAATGTCTGTTCTATAGTAATTTTGATTTCTGATGTTTTAAGTTAGTGTAGTTAATATGTTGTGTTCAATTCTTATAGTCATTGCACAAAAAACAAAATATCTATTTTCAAGTAGTCCTTCATAAGATAGTTCTTAATGCAATAATTGAATACCACTTGAACTGATGTATGCTGGTTTTGTTTTGTTTTTCAAGAAAGGGTTTCTCTGTGTTGTCCTGGCTGTCCTGGATTCTCTTTGTAGACCAGACTGGCCTCAACCTCACATCAATTTGCCTGCCTCTGTCTCCCGAGTGCTGGGATTAAAGGCATGTGCCACCATGCCTGATGATGTATACTTAAAAAAAAAAAAAAAAAAAAAAAAGGCTTGGCAATCTACTTGTCACCAGTGTCACAGCAGCAGAAATCCACATTTGGAGATTGCCCTTCGTGGCCAACTTTTTTCTATGCTGAGCACACACACCTTTAGAAATATTGGCATTTATTTGTGCATGCATGCATGCATGCAACCCCTGTGTGCATATAGAGACCAAGAAGCATGTCAAGTGTCCTATCACACTCAACCTTATTCCCTCAAATCAGGGTCTCTGTTGACCTAGAGCTAGGCTGATGGCCAGCAAGTCCCAGACAACCTCCATCTCTGCCCCTCACAGTGCTGCGATTACAGCTGCACATGGGCATGCCTGGCTTTGTACAGGGTTTCTGGAGATTTGAACTCAGCTCGTCATGCTTGCACCCTTAATGCCTCTACCCGTTGAGCAATCTCCTCAGCCCTGTTTGGTTTCTGAGACAGGGTTGGCCTCAGACTCATTATCCCCCACCCTCTACTTCCCCAGCTGCTCAGCAGCAGTGGACAAAAGGATAGATACTCTGTCTCAAACAAGGTAGAAGGGTTAGGAGCAACATGACCCAAGGTTGTCCTATGACCTCTGCACAGGCACTGTGGCATGTCCACTCCCAGGAGCAGAGCTATTCTACTGGGGATAACCCTGGAGTTTGACACCCTGAGTCCGAGGTCAGCTAGTGATCCACCCTAGAGTCTATGATCTCTGAAGCTCAAGGCAGAACACTTGATACCCACGACACATCCCTGCAACAAAGTGACCAGTAAACACTTGAGGGGCATACAAAGTACAAAGACAGGGTCTCTACCTGTTTGGATCTCATGGCTGAGGTTGCCCCTTTCAATCCTCTTTGGCGTTTTGGCTCCCAGACAAGACATCAGCCACACCAGTGGGAAAAGTCTGTGGAAACTCAGGTTGGTGGGAGAAACTGTTCAGTGTGCAGACTGCAGAGCTGATGCAGCCAACACAGGCACCCGGGAGAGCAAAGGGAAGTTACTGCTGTGAAGAGGCTATAATGGACAGCAGGTGCTTGCCCAGCACAGGCTCAATATCAGCACAACACAGGACAAGAGGCCATACGTTCAACTGACCATCCTTCCACTGTAACTCAGTCTCTAACTTCCAAGGATCGAGACAGTAGCTGCTTCAATACTTCACTGTTCCCTCTTTTTTTTCTGGTTATTTTTTCCATGCCTCTTCTTTGTACCACGTGCTTCTGCTCTTTTGTTTCCACTATTCTTTTGGTTTATCATATTGAAAAGACATGCCAGGCTTTTATTTTATTTGCCCACTCATACATTTATCTGATTTTATTATCCATTTTCCTTTATTGAGCTACCTTTTCCATCTTTCTTTTTGTCTTTTTATTTCCCTGCATTTTATCTTTTTTCAAAAAACAAACAATAATCCATCCATCCATCCAAAGAATCAACAAAATATGAAGAATTGGTAAACATTTCCCAACAATAATTTTAAATTAAAAAATGGCTTCAATCCACTAGTCAGGATATAGATACAGATTATCTGAATGGATTAAAAGAGAAGATCCACTCTGTTTTCTCTGTGTTTCTCCAAGAAACACACTCCAATGGAAAAGATACACACAGACTGAGAGTAAAGGAAATAAGTAAAAATTATCAGAACATTTAGGTTGCAGCTACAGCAACTCTAAGAGGAAAAGCTACAGCTATAAAAGTTAGATAGATCTCAAATAAAAAACTTAATGATACATATCAGAATGCTATAAAGCAAGAACAGCAGAAACTCCAAAGATCTTAAGAGATAATAATGATCAACACAGAAACTAATGAATGGAGATTAGACAAACAACATGTAGAATATATTGAACATATAGAACCAGTCAGTTTTTTTAAAAATTAAAATCGCAAACTCCTAGATAAATTAACCAAGAAAAGAAGATGTAACAAATTTAGATAATTAGAGATGAAATTAGAGAAATTACCATAAATTCCATTGAAATTCAGAGAATCAGTAATACCTTGAAAATTTTACATTACAAAAGACTAGGAAAACCTAGAAAAAACAGATAAACTCCTAGGCACAGCATGACATACTGAAATTAAATCAAGAAGACATAATCAAAACAAGTATATCCACAGGAAGTAATGAAATTGAAGGAATATTAAGAACTCTCCCAAAAGAAAACTCTAAGAATACACTGGAAGGATTTATTGCAAAATTTTGTGAAATCTTTAAAGAAGAGTTAACACCATTGCCCTTCAAACTGTTCCATAACAGAAACAGAAGAAATACTGCCAACACCTTGCCACAAAGCTAGCATTATACTAATAGCCAACCAGAAATGAATAACAACAAAAAGAAAATTATAGACTATGTTTCCCAAGAAGGCTGTTCATAGACATGAGCATTGTCAATCAAATTCCTGCGAGTCAAATTCACTAAGCAGTCAGTACATAACGAACAAGTTGGTTTCATTCTAGAGGTGGGAAGACAGGTCATCACAGACAAGTCAAGAAATGTAATAGCACACGAATTTAAGAACTGAAATCACGTGGTATCTCAACAGATGCAAAAAGGCCCCTGAGAAAGTCCAACATATGCCCTCCTCCAGGAATAAACAAAACCTCAAAGAAACTAGAAGTGGATGATGCATACCTGAACATCATAAATGATACACATGACAAACCTATAACATAAGGAAAATTGAAAGATTTTTTTTTCTCTAAAATCAGAAATGAAGCAAAACTGTCAAATCCAGTACTCAAAGTCATAGCTGAAACAACAAGACAAGAAAAGTGAAAGAGATTTAAGTGGGAATGGGAGAGGCAAAATGACCCTTATTTGTTGACAACATGATCGTATCCTTAAATGGCCTAAAGATGCTGCAAGAAAATGCTTGGATCTGAAAAATGTGTTCATGAAATAGCAAGATACAGAACAGTACCAGAAACTACCAGCTTTTCTATATTCCAAGAACAAATATGCCAAGAAAGGAAATCAGCAAGCCAACTTCACTTATAATGACTTCAGCCTAACGAATGTAAAATAGTTCAGAATAAGTGTAACCAAGGAGGTGAAAAACCCCAGAATCAGACTTGAAGACACTGAAGGAGTTAAGCAAGATGCTAAAAGACCAGAAGACCTCCGCCATCATGGATGTGCACAATTTACTGTGAAATGGCACATTACAAAAAAAATAACCTACAAATTCAACACAGTCCCCATCAAAATCCAACCAACATTCTTTACAATATTAGGAAAAATAATTCTAAGATTCGCGTGAGAACAGAAATGATCCTGGACAACAAACACAATGAACTCACAGGAACCAAGGCATTAAAACCTCAAGTCCAGAGCTACGGCAACAAACCTGGCGTGACATTAGCACAAGAACTGGCATGCAGACAGGTGGAGGAGAACAAAAGTCTCAGAAATAACCTAGACAGTTGCAGACACTTTTTATAAAAAGGTGTCAAAATGCATCTGACAAGAGATGGCCTCTTTAAACGGTGCTGGGAGAAATGTGGCTCTACATGTAATTTAATAGAGCTAGATATCTTTGTCATACCTACCCAAAAGCAGTTTACAACTGATCAAGGATGGAAATCCTGCAACTCTGAAACAGCTAGAGGCAAAACATGTCAACACACAGGCACAGCAAAACCTTCATGAAAAGGACTCAAACTGCACAGGAAATAACTCCATAAACTCACAGGTGGGACTGCATGGCATTAAAATTTTCTGCACACCAAACCAAACCAAACCAAACCAAACAAAACAAAACAAAAAAACGAGACAGCTTACAAAATGGAAAAAAATTGCCAGCTACACTGTAGACTAGGATTAATATCTAAACTCCATAGAAAACTGTAAAACTTCAGCCCCAAACATAGATCAATCAATAAATGGACTAATGAATTAAATAGACAATTCTCAAAAGAAGAAATTTATACGTCACTTGAAAACTATGGGATAATCATTATGCTAAACAAAACAGGCTAGACTCAGAAAGGTAAACTATTATGTGGTTTCTCTCAAACATGTTATTTAGATTTAAATATATATAAATATGCATGGTCATATGTGTGTTTATGTGAAACATGAATGTAGAAAGAGAGCTATGGTAGGAGGGAGAAGAGATATAAATGAAAGTAGGTGAGGACACAAGGGAGAATGATGGAATAGAAGAAATGAAAAAGGAGGAGGGAGTGAAGGAAAGATAAACCCGTTTTTGTTAGGATCCCAAGTGCGGGATGGGGAAAGGCCTTGTGAGAGAACAGGTGATGTTAATCCACTAGGAGGCAAACCACCTCATGTAAGAACTTGATTGTTGCCAGCTGAAAAGATCCATGAACAGACTCTGGGAGGAGATATATAAGTGGACCAGAAACAAGATAGGAGGCCTTTGGAGACTTGGGATAGGTTTGGCTGTTCATCGCTCCACTTTGAGATGCTCCTGGAGAGAACCACTTGAGGGAAGGCTTTGGGGCTCCGGGCTCCTGCTGAGGTTCTGGGTTCTGGTTACTCCAGGTTCCAGCAAAAGAAATCCTGCCGATTATGCCAGGAAAATCGTTCCTCGGAACTGATATCCTTACGGTTTCGTTATTGTGTGCTTTAATCCTTTTTTTCGTATCATTTAGGTTAGGCGGGTTATAAGGGACATACGCTCAGTTAATAAGTTCGTAATAAAAGATATTGGTTAAAAATTTGAGCTTACAAGGGAGAAAGTAGAGGGGCCAAGGGGACCAGCAAGAGGGCAGGAGGGGTAAAGGAGATCAGGGAGTAGGCAAAATAAAGACGATATAATAACACACACACACTGAAAATGTTACAATGAAGCTCAATAATTTATATGCCACTTATAAACATATTAAAAACTAAAATAAAAAATAAAGTGAGAGAGCGAGAGATAGAGGAAAAATTTAGATAGTATAAAACATCGGCAATCAAGTCTACGGCTTAAATGTGAGTTGATTTCCTAGTGAAATTCAAGTAACTAAAAAAGGACACAAAATATAAATATGTACTTATTAAGGAAGAGTCAGAAAATAAGAGACTTTATATTAGGGCTGAGGAGATGGCTCAGTTGGCGAAGTACCTGCTGCAAGCATGCAGACCCCAAATTAAGATCCCCAGAACCCCTAAACAAAAAAGCCTGTGATGGCAGTGCATGCTGGTAACCCAACTGTGGGCCATAACTAGGCCTTGGAGGTAGAAAGATCTCTGAAGTCCACCTGCCAGCCAAGCTAGCCGAATGGATGAGCTTCAGGTTCAATGAGAGACCTTATCTCAAAGCCTAGGTGGAAAACCACCAAGTAATGGCACCTGACCTTGACCTCACGCCTCTAAATGCACCTTCATACATATGTGCACATACCCCGCACATTCACAGATGTGCCCACACCCATACATATAATGGGAGTGGCTGCTATGTAGAACCTTGAGCACAATTCTTGACATATATTAATTAGCCAGTCAGTGAGATGGATAACCCTCATCATCTGTGAGGGCTTTATTTTAATTTTTTTGTTTTGTTTTTTTCAAGACAGGGTTTTTCTGTGTAGCCTTGGCTGTCCTGGACTCACTTTGTAGAGCAGGCTGGACTTGAACTCATAGTGATCTACCTGCCTCTGTCTCCTGAGTGCTGGGACTAAAGACGTGTGCCATCACATCCGGCAGGACTTTAAAGAGAGACTTACAAAAGTGGTTCAGGTCTTTGGTACTTACCTCCATTGTAAAACCTATGACTTTGAAACATTGTTCAATTAATTCATACTGGGATTTATAGAAACAGTTATTCATCATGTCTTGTACTGTCCTGAGGTTGTCATTTTGTAAGTACCTGAAGAAAGTATGAAAGGAAGGATAAACATCTAAACTCCAGCTCACGGCGACAGAGAAGGCGTCATCAAAGCACAACCGGGTGGATTACCTGGGCGGCTTATTTTCAGGCAATTTGTAAAGGGCTAGTTTCTTCTTTTCTGCTAACCCAGCGTAAATGTAGTAAAAAATGTGAAAATTTTTTTCTCCACTGAAAAAAATAAGACATTTTCAGGAAAATGGTTAATAAGAACATTTATTAACTGCTAAAGTGACTCACCAATACTGTTGTTAGAACTGTGAGTGCCCACATGGCTTTCCTTGAACACTGCATTCTGGCTTGCTGTGCCTAATGCCATTCTTTTTTAACTATAAACATCATTGGGTGCTAACACTAAACATTATGACATTTGTAAGTGACTTTCTAGACATTTATTTTTAGGCACCAGGTACATAAAAGGAATGACACAGTCAGAAAAATTTAACTTCTAAGACTTCATATGTCAGTGGGAGTGGCTAAAAGAAGAAATAAAATGCATAGCATGCCGGGAGGAGGTAAGTGCTGTTGTTTCAATTCTCCACTGCAAGCCCTTGGGGTGGGCATGGTCTTCCCGCTTCACATATTCAGGACAGGAAGCTTAGTGCATCCCCTCTCAACTGGAGTCACAGAGCTGGTGGCCTCCAGGATATCTGACTGCAATGGTCACATCCCCTTCATTTTTTTAAAAGAAGATTTCTTTATTATCATGTATACAGTGCTCTGCCTGCATGTATACCTGCATACCAGAAGAGGTCATCAGATCACGTTATAGATGGTTGTGAGCAACCATGTGGTTGCTGGGAGTTGAACTCAGGACCTCTGGAAGAACAAGTCAATGCTCTTAACCTCTGAGCCACCTCTTCAGACCCCTCCTCCATCTTTTTATATTATCTTCCTGAGACTCTGTCTTCTCGTGTATGTAAGGCCTAAGAATTCAGGTTCCATGGTTCCCTGGTTCTGAGTAGGAAGAGTCTGCCCCAGGTGTTGGAGAAAATCAGCTCAGGCGGTGAGCATGAGTCTCTGCCTCAGAATGTTCCATAGCACACTGGTTAGGACTCAGGGTCCTATGTCCCCTCTGTCTTCCCTCAGATGGCCCTCTACAGATAGAGGAGCAGGCTCCTGACTTTCTGTTGCGGTCTTTCCAGTGTCTCCTTTTGTTCATGCTTTGATCACACACCCTACCCCCTTACCAACTCGAGCGGCCATCTAGGCAGTACTGGGATGTGCCTCTCTGTGGCATTCTTGTCCTTGCTTTCCTACTCAACCCTCCTGTTTTAGGATGTTCCTACATTCTGATTATGCCTTCCCTTATCACCAGGCTCAGGGTGGGAGCCCAGGTGGGGGTGGGAACTTCTTCCAAGGGTTAAATTCATTATAATGGCACAGACTCCAGGCAAGCCATACCTATGCCTCCCTCTTCTTCTTCTTCTTCTTCTTCTTCTTCTTCTTCTTCTTCTTCTTCTTCTTCTTCTTCTTCTTCTTCTTCTTCTTCTTCAAGTTAGCATAAAAGTTAACCTCCCACAAAGCTCTAGGTGCTTCCACACTGTTGACTCATTAGATGCTACATTTCCACTATGGACTCTCTTCTTCCATGACACCCTTGGCAGTTGCCTGAAATGGCTTGGAGTCCCTTTCTGTCATGGCTCCCCACACATAGATGCCAGGGCAGCTTGTCATGCTTCTGGCTCCTGCCTGTTTTTTTCACCACCACCACAGCTTGGGTCAGTGGGCTTTAGGGGCCATTGAAAGATTTAGAGAATGAATGATAATTATCAGCTTGATATTTTTATCTGAGCAAGAACTTTTTTAGAAAAGCTTTTCCATATAAAGTCCATGGGAATGGAAAAGACATACTTTTTAATGTACCATTCCACACAAATTATTTTACTGAAAAGATCAAAGAGTACTTCAAAACTCTTCCACTTCTTTCTCTTATTATGTGGTATACTATTAATGGAGACAGACTTTGGACATTATTGTTACTGCTATTATTATTGTTGCTATTATTGTCATTTTTGAGAGGTGTTACTATGTCACCCAAGCTAGCCTTGAATTCACAATACATCTGCCTTAGTGTCTATAATGCTTGGGATTTAAGGCCTGCACCACTATACCCAGCATTTTAAATAATTTGTTGTTCCATTACATGGAAATTTTCCTTAGAATAAATATTAACTGAAATGTATCTGTATAGATATATAAAGGTTTTGAAGATATTAGATTTTTCCACAGGTCCAGGATAGCTCAAACAGAGAGATATTACAGGAACAGCACAGGGTTGGGATGAGTTCAGTTGAATTGAAATGGAAGAGACGTGCATGGTCTGAAATTGCAAAGGTGGACTCAGATGAGAATAAGAAGTACATATTTGTATGCTGATTTCACAGAATTATACGAAGTCATGATGTCAACGAGAATATGAAGTGACAGTAGAGAGGAAAGAGAAATGCCTCGAGGACAAATCGTGGTAAAAAATAAACATTTTGGGAACGGATGAATGAAGTTACGAGAAGGAAATGCAACACACAGAGGAAGAGGAATCAGGAGACTCCAGGCAGGGGCATCAAAGAAGATAGGGTCTCAAGGCTGGTTGCAGACCAAGATCAGACATACCCTTTATTTTACACCTTTTAACTTAAATTAATTTCGAGCAGCACAGAGATGGAATCTAGGGCCTCATACATGCTGGGTAAGCACTGTACTGCTGAGGTACCCTACATCCTTCCTAGAAAACCACAGAGATTCTCATCTTCAGTGCCACCATCTGTTGCCTATTGCAGGCTCCTTTGAGATGTCGAGAAGTCTATTACAGACAACACTGTATACAGCAAGAGGAATCACAAAGACATGGAAGTAGCCTGGGAACCTGGTGGGATGATGGAGGCTGTAGGGAGGATGATGGAGGCTGTAGGGAGGATGATGGAGGCTGTGGGGAGGATGATGGAGGCTGTGGGGAGGATGATGGAGGCTGTGGGGAGGATGATGGAGGCTGTGGGGAGGATGATGGAGGCTGTAGGGAGGATGATGGAGGCTGTAGGGATAAGAGAGGATGCGAAGTAAGTGTGACCAGAATGTATTGTATACTGGTATGAAATAGTCAAAGGATAAATTAATTTTAAAAAGTTAGAACAAAACTAAAAGCTTAGTCTAGTTCTCATCTATTTGGTACCACCAAACAATACAGCTTCCCTGAGGTTAGCACGCTATATAATTTATTTGCTTCATTCCCCTGGCACCACATCGATTGCTCTGCATGTCACCTCTTAAAGCACTTCAGTGATGCAATGTATAATTAGTGAAGTGACTCATAAATGCACACATAAAAGCTTAGATTTCTCTCCCATTATCGGTTTACATTTACCAAGGCTATAATTTTACAGGGCCTAGAGTTACTCTGGGGAATGCACTGACCTTCAATGGGTAAACAACCAGAGAGTTAAAGCAACAAGAAAAAAACCAAAAACAAAAAACCAGCTCCAAAAGATACTCATCTTGGGTCCTGCCACAAGCCACATCAACTATGCACTGAAGATTGAGTGTCACAGGGCACACATACTGTTCCCAGGTGGTTCTCCCAGGATGAATGCAGGGTCTCAGAGGGGCACAAAAGGTGTTTCTGACACTGGTCCCGCTACTCTTCTGGATCCTCTGCTACTTTCTGAGAGTTCTTCTCAGCCACTTGTACGAATGCCCTCAAGGTAGTTGAACTGTGAGGAGGCACCATGAAGCAAAGGTCCCTAATACCTTCAAAACTGTGGCAAAATCCTCAGTATTGTGGCTTAGCTCATCTGTGACACATCCGAATCTTTGCTGAAGAGGCCAGAAGGCTGATGAGCTTTGCGCATCCAAAATTCCACAGCATGTCCGCAGAACAATAGTATTTTCAGTTTGATTTTGTTCAGTTAGAACCTCTTTCCCATAGACCGCAAGTCTCTTCCATCTTTCTCCTTGTGTTCCACCCTCTCATTCTCAGCAGCTGAGCTCATCTCCCACTTTCCTAAGAGACTAGGCTGAATGAAAAGTGAGCTTGAGCCAAGGCACACAGAATTCTTAGGAAATTATGAACCCCGACCCTCAGTCTTCATTGGTTTCAAATCTCTTGTGTGCACCACACAATAGGCAGTCAATAAATATTTGTCAAATAGATGAATGAATGAATGAATGAATGAGTATGGGGCTTTGGAGCTACCCAGAGAATGAGGTTCAGACTACAGCTTTTGGCATGAATTGATGTGATCTCTCAGTCTGGATCCTCCTGTGTGAAAGAGACCATGGAGCAAGTAAGACACACAAAGGCAGTGAGGTGCTTAACACAGTGCCCCACTGGCCCATAACCGCGAAGAACATGCCTGCCAGTTTGTTTATGACTCTAGGGAGCCTTGTAAAGGGCTGATGCAGGAGAGTAATGCAATCAATGCTTGCTGAACTCCAGTCATAACAGGAGGGAGACAGCAGATAACAGCTATAATTTATATTTATGAGAATTATCCAGCATTGTCTTCAATATGCTCGTTTTCCCCCAAGCAGCCTCTTTTTAATTTTTCCCCTTAGAACCCCCTACACTTAACAAAGGGGGCTATAGTGACAAGTTACTAGTTTGCCATCATGACAAAAGCCCTCTAAAGATGAATGCAGCCAGAGACCGGGGTCCTCTTAAAAGAAAGGCTAAGTTGATCCAAAAAGATACATGTCTGCTCTGGCTCCTCTCTGCTTCTCAGATTGGCTCTCTAACATCCTGTTTTGTTCTCTAGTGCTCAGCTCTGCAGACTGCAGGACCTCAGTCCCTTGTCCTCTAGCTTGTATAGAAAGAATGCAGACCTATGTGGCCTACAGACCTCCAGGCAGCCCCTGTCTTCAGCTGTGGCTGTCCTTGGGCTCTGTGACGTTTCTTTCCCCTGTCCCCAGAAGCCTTGGGGGCACAAATGGTTTCTTGCCCTTGTTAATCTGGACTAAACTATTCAGCTTGGTCTAAGCGTCCATTCTCGATTCTTTGATACACACTCTATCTTATACATAGGGTTTTCAGTGAAGTCCTTTGAGCCTGTTCTTTCTTCTTCATAGCCATGATCAATACAGTCCACTGAAATTAATACTTTAGAAAATGTACCTACAGAGCTGGGAAAGTGGCTCAGCAGGTAAGAGTGCTTGTGGTGTGAACATGAGAATTTAAACTCGAATCCCCAGAACCCACATAACAGGCTCCCCATGTATGAATGCTTGTCCCTATAATGCCAACACTGTGTGGCTGGGGCAGATGGTTCCTGAGAGCTACCTGGCCAGCCAGCCAGCCTGGGCAACGTGGCAAACTTATGACTGAGAGACCCACAAGAAGACCAACCTACAAAACTAACATATATGCAGAGGGTCAAGGCCAGTGCCATGCAGGATCCCTGATTATTGATTCCATCTCTGGGAGACCTATTAGCCCTGGGTAGCTCATTCTGTGGGTTTTCTTGTGGTGTCCTTCACTCTTTTGGTTCCTACTGTTCTTCCTCCCCCTCTTCAACAGGATACCCAAGCTCCACCTAATATTTGGCTGTGGGTCTCTGCATCTGTTCCCATCAGTTGCTGGATGGAGCCTCACTGATGACAACTGGGCTAGGCACCAATCTATAAATATCATTAGGAATCACTTCATTGACTTTTTTCTTTGTTCCATTCCAGGACTCTTGGATATCCAACCCCTGGATCCCAGCCCTCCAGGCAGTGTCAGATGTGGGCACCCTCTCATGGCATGGGCCTTAAGTTGGATCATTCATTGGTTTGACACTCCCATAATTTCTATACCACCTTTACCCCAGCACATCCTGAAAATAGAATGAGTTGTAAGTTGAAGGTTATGTGGCTGGGTTGGTGTCCCAAACCCTCCGCTGTTAGTCTTGCCTGGCTACAGGAGACAGCCAGTTCAAGCTCTACATCCCCTACTGCTAGGAGTCTTAGCTAGTGTCATCCTCATAGATTCCTGAGAGTTTCTTTTGCAGTAGGTTTCTAGTCTGTCCCCAAGAGGCTCCCCCCCAATTCCAGTTATCTTTCCTTGTATTTTCTTCCTCCATCCTCCACCCACCTGATCTGTCCTGTTACCTTCCACACGTCCCTATCTTCTCACCCAATCTACCCTTGATGTCTGTTCTGTTTCCTTTTCCCAGGTAAATTCATGTATACCCCCAAACCCTCCTTAATACTTAGCTTTTTTGGGTCTGTGGATTGTAACATGATTATCCTTTATTTTATAGCTAATACCCACACTTATAAGTGATACATAGAATGTTTTTCTTTCTGAGTTTGGGTTACCTCACTCAATGATTTTTTTCCTAGTTATACCCATTTGCCTCCAAATTTCATGATGTTATTATTTTTTAACATTATTTAACATTAACAATGGAATAATACTTCATTGTATAAACATACCACACATTTTCCTTATCCATTCTTTGGTTGAGATACGTCTAGGTTGTTTCTAGTTTCTGGCTATTATAAATGAAGCTGCTATGAACATAGTTGAGCAAGTGTCTTTAGGGGAGGATGAAGCATTCTTTGGGTATGTGCCCAGGAGTAGCACAGCTGGGTCTTGAGGTAGATTGTTTCCCAGTTTTCTGAGAAACTGGCACATTGATTTCCAAAGTGACTGAACAAGTTCGCACTACCACCAGCAATGGAGGAGTGTCCTTCCTCTTCTACATCCTCATCCACATGCGCTGTCCCTTGTGATTTTTATCTTGGCCATTCTGGCATTGTAAGGTGGGAAGTCTGTAGTAGTTTTGATTTGCATTTCCCTGATGGCTAAGGATGTTGAACATTTATTTAAGTGTTTGTCAGCCATTTGATATTCCTCTGTTGAGAACTCTATGTTTAGATCTCTACTCCATTTTTTATTTGATTATTTGGGTTTTTGATGTCCAGTTTCTTGGGTTCTTTATATATTTGAGAAATTAACCCTCTGTCAAATGTGAGATTGATGATGATCTTTTTCCATTTTGAAGGTTGCTATCACAAAACACTTCTTTAGAATATAAAATGCAACTCAAATGAACTAAAGTAGAAATAAATATAGTTTTTAATTAGTTTTGGAGTACATGTATAAGGTCCTCCATGGAAGATTCTTTTTTAGGTACTCCTGTAGAGTGGGCCTAAAATCCAGCCAGAGAGCCCTTGGGTGGCTCCAGTGGTGCAGTTGGCTATCCTTCACAACAGTCATGCCACTAGTGCACCTCATCTGGAGAGTTGGTCTTGTAGTTTGAAGGGTTGACAGCTGGGCAAAGCTGTTGATATTTTTTTCCTCCTGTGACCTAATACCACATTTTGGCACATTCAAGGTAGCCATTGGGGAGGATGCTAACAGCTCAGTTTCAGCTTGCTTTTAACTAAAGTGTGTAGTGTATACAGCGTCAGGGTCGTATTGTTAGTTTTAGTGGGCAACTAAGTGGATTAGTGAGGGCCGATATTATTTTGGGGCTTCTTGGGCCTCCTTGACCAACAAGTTGAAAGGATGCCCACACTTGGCAATAAGGGTTTTGTTTAATAACCCATGGCTTCTGGGAGTAGCATATATCTCCTTTCAAAGTCTATTTTTTTTAACGTATATCTTTTAAATCAGCTTATATAATATCAGGTTTCTATAAGGTTTTTTCATACACAGTTCACTTGGGTTTAGCCTTCCCTCAATGATCTCCCCCACTGCCTATCCCACCCCTATGGAAACCTTTCCATCTCCAGCAATTCTTTCCTCTATTTCTACAACATCTATCATAATCAGCTATCTTCTATGCCTTAGTGTGGATTCTCACACACCCCCGCCCAACACATACAGAAATGGCTCCAGTCTAACTTCCTGCCTTCTACAGGTAATTCAACTTAAATACACAAGCCTAAAAATTCTTAGCTAGAATTGACACATGAGAAAGAAAGTATAAGGTTTGTCTCTTGGGGTATGGGTTACCTCACTCAGTATATTTTTCATTTTCTGCCATTTACCTTTCCAATACTTTTATTTACAGCTGAATAAAATTTAGTTGTATATGTCCAAAGGTACTGAGGAGGCTATAGATCCTACTGGAGGAGGTAGCTATTATGGTTGTGTTATTAAGTGGCTATGGTATCAAATTGCCCTATAAACATTTGTTTATCCCTGTAGACCACTCTCACTCCTGGTGAGATAAGCTTCTATTTGCAGTGAGTGATGCTCAGCACAGAGTCTCACAACTGGCGAATGTGCTTAGAGCAAGCGACTGTTCAATGCTCAAGTCTAAATGAGCTACGTATACTCCCCATGCTCAGGCACCATATGCAAGTTGAGACACCGAGAATGTAAGAGAGGGGAAAGGAAAGGAGTATCTAAAATGTCTGTCTTCTGGACATGACCTGACTGCTGCCTCCATGGCTACCTGCACAGGACCTGTCCATCAACACTACATTATGGCTGGGAGAGGTGCTCCTAAGGCTATAAACAGTTAAAGGATGCAGGGGAAGTGTAGTTATACTCGTCAGTAGTGTAGACACTGGTACATTGCCCCCACTTAAGCAAATGACTCCCATCCATGCTTAGGCATGCCCCCATAAACACAGTGTTACCACACATACACTCATGAGAATGGGAGGGGCATTGGGAAGAAGAAAGAATTTGGGGAGAGGGAAAGAGATAACAGAGGCTAATGGGAGGCTTTGATCAAAGTAGACGTGGGTATAAAATTGTAATCAAATCCTTACAAGAGTAAAAATGACAAATAGGATCATAAAATACATAAATGAAAAAAGCCATATTATATAAACTACAAAGTAATTGGTATCTAATTTTATCTGAGTTGTAGCTCAACCCAAAGGCTAATTAGAGCCTTAGGTACTTTCCCCTATAAGTAATGTAGTAAAACTAAAATAGTTTCTTAGATCATTTAGGAGAGAAAAGGCTTATTTAATACACAGCATGCCATATTATCCTAATTGTGTTTTTCTTTAACACATTTTACAGTATTTGAATAACCATTAAGGGATTATTTTTATGGCTACAAACCCAGGGCTTCAGTGTATTACTCCAAAAGTTAGTAGTCTCACGCTATTCAGTATGAGTGATGTTCTGACCCATAATTCTACACAATATGCTAGAAACATGTGCCCTGACATCATGTAACATGGTGGTTCCATTGAAATACCAATAGGTTACCCTCACATTGTTTGAATTCACTCAATTGAAGAAGAGGCTGAAACTGCTGTGAGTTCAGAGTAAAGACTTCCAAGATGTGCTTGTATCTATACATGCATACGGCCATAGCTTCCTCCATGTGCAGGTGGTAAACACACGGTGTGCCTACAGGATCCTGGGCTGTGGGCACACACCAATAATGCTATCTGCCATTCATTAAATATCTTCCATTTATGGATGCTGTTTCTAATCTTTGCAACCACCGTAGCCATTCCAAATTTTATTGGTGTTCAGGCTCACCCAACCTTTCAACATTGTGACACAGCTGCGTCATCTACAAACCCCATGTTACGCAATCGCATTACAAAATAGAAGCTCGAAAACATCTCACAATGTTTTAAGTATATTCACAATTCTGTGATGGACTTCACTGACAGCAGTCTTCCTATGCGTGGTTCACTATGCTAAATCCTCTACTACAGGAATTATCTTAATGGAGAGGGATGCAATAGAGATAAAAACATGGGGAGCAGAGGTTAAGTAAACTGCTTTCAATCACACACACAGTAAGCTACAGACTCGAGATCCTATGAGGGTCTTGGATGGCATACTCTGAGTAGACTACCATTTAAAACCACACCTATCAGGCCTGGCTGTAGCTCAGTGGTACAGAGCTTGCCTAGCATGCACATGGCCTTGCATTTGGTCCTTAGCACCATGAAAGAGGTACCAACAAGAGCTTATGTTCCTGTAAAATTGGCTAACACAGTAATGAAAGAGCACATTTAACATGAAACCAATATGGGAGATTCTAAATTTACACTCTCTTAAAAAAACAATAAAAGCAGTAGGGTACCACCCAAGAGTGACTATGATTCCCTTGTGTGAACAGCAAGGGCATTTGGGGTCATTAAACAATGAAGACATTTTGTCATTTAGTTACAAACTGCTAAAAGGAACTCATTAAATCTAATATCAAAATAAACACGAGTGGTTTGATGACCTCAAATCAACTAGTAATAAAAAAATAGCCATACAGCAGAACATGCCTAAATATTTTATAAGGTCTATGGTGTGTAAACACAAAAAGAAGAAAATGAAAAAAAAAAACTTTGTTTATTTAGAAAAGGATAAATAGTTATATTTAAAAGAGAAACATAGTCCACTCTTTTTTATCCAAATTCCTCATTGATTTTTGCCTGGAGAAATAAGGATTTTCTACTTGCGCTTTTCTAGTTTGTTGGTACTTCCTCGGTGGTAGTATAATTATTAAGTCACTTATCAATCCCTCTATCAGATGCTAATATATATGAGAATAAAACACTGGGGAGGGGTCTCTTTACTTCCAATAGTAAGTGACTTACACATAGTAGGTTATCAATAAGCTGAGGAGTTAGAAAGAGCTTTTAGCTACATAAGTATTGTGCTTGCATACATTACTCTGAAGCTAAGGTACATCCGATATACACTTACATGGCTTGGTGAATGACACGGGATTTTTCCAGAAGGTATTCAGAAATCTGTGCCCCCACTACAGCTCCAGAAGAGGTAAATTTCATTTCTAAGTATTTTCCAAATCTGCTGGAATTGTCATTTATGATAGTGCAAGCATTGCCAAAGGCTTCAACCAAATTGTTCACTTGTAAAATCTTCTCTTGCAAGCTTCTGTTATTAGCCTAGGTAGAGATGTGAAGACATAGAAAGCAGTATAAAACCAATCAGTCCCTAATAAAATGTTTCTCTTTTGATAAGTAGTTTATATGCAAGTGAAATATAGGGGACTGTATTTTTGATCCAGTGTCAGATGCTATAATGGGGTCCCTCCCATAATGCTTTCACTCACTTCCTCAGGAACAGGGAAGGAACATTTTCTGTTTTCTTATTTACGCGTAGTTCTGTGTATGACATAACTTGAAAACACATACTACAGGCAGTGTGGACCTCCTAAATTTAGACTTAGATATTGGCCTGGGGCTACATGTAAATCTTTCCCAAAGCCAAATTGATTTCCCTTGCATCTATAGAAGCGTCTAAGCATAAAAATAAGAGAATAAAGACATAGTGTAAATTCAGAAGTGGAGGGAACAAGTCACAAACAGTGAGAGCAGATCATCAGAGTGGATGAAAAGAACGGAATCTCTAGCCAGATCAAAGCCTGCCTGGCTGCCCACCTACTCACCTCACCCTGCCTCTTAGAAAAGCATGTTTACAACCTGTGCTGTGACCCTTTAATATAGCTCTGCGTGTTGTGGTGACCTGAACCATAAGATTATTTTTCTTGGTACTTCATGACTGTAATTTTGCTACTGTTATGAATTGTAATATAAACATCTGATGTGCAGGATATAAATGGTACGCAGCCCCCAAAGGGGTCGTGACCCACAGGTTGAGAACCACTGTCTTCGGGAGTTAGGGGTACAAGTCTCTTGAGTCTTGGTGGAAATTACCTTCAGGAGATTTTCATCAGTGTCCAGCCTAGAACCTTGCTGAGACCAGAGTTAAGGGTGTAGAAGTTTTCAAGCTGAGGGAGAATATTACCACTCAGATCATGAGTGATGGCTGGATGTGAACGGATGCAAGGGGCTATCATAGTGAGGCTGAAAACTGCATGAGATTTTCAAGTATAAAGAAGTAATAATGGGCAAGAGGAGAGAAGAGGATTCTGGGACAGAACTGGCTCTGTCCAACATTTCTTGAGCTGCGTTTATTATGACAAGACAAGAGAGTATCTTCATCTACCCACATTAAAAAGCCTGGACCTGCTAAGTGAGGACCAGAGGAAAATTCCATCCACCAGACAACCTATTTTGCATCTGTTAAATCTTTATCAAGGACAAAAGTAAAAAACAAGACCAGACCAGAAAAGGGCAGAATTGCCTTTTGTCCACACACACAAACACACACACACACACACACACACACACACACACACACACACACACACACACACACCATCTGATCACATGTTACGATCTAGAACAAGGTAGAGATTAGATTAGACAATTTGCTCACCTCTACAGAGCAGCATCCACATATATCTGATGCATTATTGAAAACCTCTATCAGCTTAGAAATCAAGACAACTAGCAAGGCCCGTGAGAGAGCACTAGTGTCAACGAACTGTCATGCTTATACAGTGGTAGGCCAAGCCCCACTAATCCTCTCTCCAATTTAGATTTCCTTCCTAGGTCCTCCAACCTGAAATGTTCCCCCCCCCCCCCCCCTTTTTTTTTTTTTTGCTGCAGCAGCAGCGGGAAGCCAATGGGCATGGAGACAGGAAGGGACTGGCATGAGAGCCTCGTGACAGCACAACACTGAGGGGCCATATGAACGGAGGTCAAAGGTCAGAAGAAAGCATACTTATTTTCTATACTAACACATGCGGCAGGATACACCTGAAGCAAGTTCACTGAATTTAACAGAAACACAGAATTCTTTCTATGTATAATTTTGAACATGAGTTGGGCTCAGGTGAGCAGCTGTTTTTGGCTCTGTATCTTCAGTCGACTGCAATCGGCTGTTAGCTATGTATCAGACAACCAGTTTTTAGTTTTCTCAGATTACTGGGGATAGAATCCAGGCTTAACCTATGGCAGGCAAGTACTTTACCACTGAAGGGCAGTCATAGCCCTAGAGCCTATCTACTTTTTGAGCCTATTAATAAAGTCACTATGAGCACCTATATGTACACGGGCTTTTATTTCCCTGATAGGTAGCAGTAGGATTTCTGAGTTGCATGGCAAACAGAGTTTGACCACTGGTAAGCTGCTTTCCAAAGGCATTATGATGTCTTACTACTGCTGCTACCAGTCACCACTAATTTGCATCATCACTAATAACAGATGAGAGTCCCAGCTGCTCCAGGTCCTTGCCAACACTTCATCTTCTCAGATTCCTAAGAACAATTTTAGCCACTTTAATAGGCATTTAAAGGTATCTAATTAAAGCCCTAATTTGCATTTCCCAGGTGATGAGTGATACTGAATTTTTCATCAGCTGTCATCTATACAGCAGTTTTGGAGGTGGCCCTTTAGCTATTTTCCATTTCTTGTCATTTAACTTCTTAATATTGAGTTTAAGGCATGTTCGTATTTATATATTTGTATTAGTTATATAATTTGTTAACATTTTCTCTTGGATAAGGCTTACGTTGGTGCTTGTTTTAATTTTTAACAAAACCACCATAGAATAGAAATTATATTTTAGTAGAAATCAAAGTCTTTGTTCCATGAATTGTGCATTTTATGTTGTGTCTACGATGTCTTTCATCGATGTATTATCACAATAAACTTCCCTGCTTTGTTTTATAGTTTGTGGTTTTCCATTTATACCTAGTATCTACCTTGAGTTAACTCAAGGTTAGGGCTAGACTGAGGTTCCCTTGCTTGCAGCGGCACGCGAAAGTCTTCAACGCTTTCTTTTGAAAAGTAATTGTATTAAATGAGTAACCGTCTTTGACAAAAAGAAGTATGAATGGACTTTAATCTGTTCTGTGAGTCTGACGCCATTCCTTAAGGCTGCTCGTCACTGCTGCAATGTCCTAAGCCATGAAGAAGAGCACGCAGTACTGCAACCTGTTCTTTAAAGAAGCTGTTTTTCTGGTACAGTTCCTTCGCCTTTTCATACATTCAAAATTACTTCTGAAGAAGTGGAAGAAAGGCATGGGGGACTGGCAGGACACAGTGATTTGACAGGGAAATGGAAAAAGAGGGCCTTTTTAGAGAGGGGGGGAGAGGTAAGTACAGAAGGAGGGAGGTGGGTAAAATAACAGTATGGATGCCTGAAAAAGCCACATGAAACCAAACTGTTAACTATGTTCTTTAAAAAAAAAATCTATAATACCCTATATTATCTGAATTTAGTTTTAATGAGCTTTTCTGGGATGGTGGTGTTCCTTTCAAGACCCAAGACCACCTAACAAAACTCCAGTACCAGACATGAGCAGCTCCTTTTTGAGTTTTTGTCAAGGGCTGCCCAAGAGACTCCCAAAGCATACAGACCCTTCGTCTTCCCCCAAGAGGTGGAAGATCTCTCTCTATTGCTGAAGACATCATGTTCTTGAGAAACAGCACCCTGAGACCTGTGAGCTGAAACTGACTTAAACACCCTTTCCCTGGCCACTAGCTTCCATGGTACCAGAAGGCACCATGCAGACTTCCAAAGGAAGGGAGCAACCAGCAGCCCCATCAGCGAACAGCACAGCATGATGACTCTAGGGGTGCAGTAGTGGCATGTAGACCTTTGAGGTAACCAACACCTTCTGATTTGACTTAAGACCCACTCAACAGAAGAGAAACCTTGCCGGTTACTGGAAAACTACTTAACTACTCAGTGCTAATGAGGACGTTATTATTGTAGGAAAATCTACAGGCACTACATTACCAAACCAGTACAGTCCCTAACAACAATATAAGTGTGGTCCTCACACCTCACCAAGGAAACTTCTCTCTGCACCAGACATAGACCATTACAGAAAACCAAAACCAACCAAAACACAGAGCTCGGGGAGCCCAGTCCCAATGGATATGTCAACAAAACAGTCCCACACCCAATGCTTAGGGAACATGCTCTTAACCACTGAACTTTCTCCCACCCCATTTGATATATTTTAAAACTCAAATGGTAACAACTGTGTTTCATCATTTCCATGTATTATCAACTATGGGAGTTAGTGAACACTAATATATTCCGTATTTTAAATACACAAATGCTTCTCTTAGGAAAGGAAAAATGATTCTACCTTTCCAAGAATGGTGAGGTGTTGAACCAGAAGATGAGCACTCTGTGTCTTCCCAGCACCACTTTCTCCAGAAATAACAATGCACTGCATAGGAGGAAAGGAAAGCCATGAGGGGACTGCATCCCTGGGGAACCCAGTGGCTCCCAGCAAAGAGAGGGGTATGGAAGCCTGCTTACCTGGTCTGAGTTATACGTGACCATAGACTGGTATCCCAAATCAGCCATCGCAAAAATGTGAGGTGGGTTGGCAGTTCTCTTAGCTCCAATATACAATTTAGAAAGCTGAAGTCAAAGTGGATAAATCTTTCATAGAGCTTTTTTTGTCTTGTTTATGTTTTTATAGCATAGTTACACATAGAGTTCTAATTTTGGGAGCCAAAGATAAATGAAACATATCCGAGCAAAACATTATCTACATACGGCTCCTCATCTATCACATATATGTGTACACATAAACACATATGTGTGTGCACACAAAGCATACACAACTATATATATAGCCTAGATATAGGATATAACATGAAATGATAGAGTGACAGAGTCATGGCATTTAAATAATTCCACATGCTATTTCCAAAGTAGATTATGAGGCTTCAAATGTGATTATTTGTTTACATGAAAAAAATAAAACCTTACAAATAATAGGATCAGAAGTCATTTTGTTGACTACTTCATGGATACAACAATTTCTGACATGTGACACTTTTTTTCCTATCTCTTAATTTAATCTACATCATCTCACTTGATTTGTATGAACTTGTAAATTAATTAGCAGAATTTTGCTAATCCCAACCTTTTTTTAATCCATAGCCCAGGCCAACTCTGGTAAACATATTTTTATTTTAGATTGGCATTTAAATGAGATATTAGGTACAATATTAAATAATGTTTTAGAGTGAACAAAAGACAATAGGTCTAATTAAAAGTGAAAAACAGTCCTGTTTAATTCTATATTTAAAGCTTTGGTGGCTGAGTAATTGATAATTAAATACTTTTATTCATAAAGCATACATTGTATGATAGTAATGAACCAATTAACACATTAAAAGAAATTTAAAATATCACAGTGACAGATTTTACAGCCATTATGTATCCTATATATAAACGGTGTGGTTATATTTTGCCTCTCCAATACTCAGTTCAGAGGCAGACATTAAGTATCCTTATTTTTAGACATCATTTAGAAATTGGCTGTCACTAGTAAAAATGCTTGTAATTCACAGTCTCACATGTATTTCTGAAAAAAACAAAAGACCATAACCAGTACCTACATTGATTTCATATATTTTTCCTACATCTATGTCTAAGTTAGAATGATGAAACTGTCACAGTTTTCTCCAAGTGACAGATAATATTTTTGCTGGCATCCTTTTAGATTAAGAATCTGACTACTAGAGTTATTTGTACAGAGGGACTGCAAGCCATACACATACCTTTGTGGAATAAAGGCCCAGATTCTGGAATGGGTTAAGTGCAATGAGTATGTCTCCCACATAGATATAGATCTGGTCCCTGGAATAACACTTCTCAAGGTGTTCAGACACTGTGTTCTGTAGCAAAATCAAAACAGTTTCTCTCTTAAAAATCATTCACGAGTCAAGGATGACATTACAGACCTGCAGTTCTAGCATATAGGATGGTGAGACAAGAGGAGCCTACACTTTGAAAAGGCAAATAGAAAGAGTCATGGAGAGGGAGAGGAGAAGAAACAGAGTTATTTGTGTCCAGTTAACTACATTTCAAAAGCTGAACAGGAATTAAGGATACTAACAGCAGACAAAGGCCATCATGCTTGTAAACCACTTAGCTTGACAGGTCGTCTCCTTGGTTTTGAACCATGAAGATGAATATCGCTTTAAACACCATTTATTTACCTGTTGGTTTGTTTATTTATTTATAGATAAGGTCTCACTATGCAACCCTGGCTGGCCTGGAATTCACTATGCAAAAAGACCAGCCGGAGACTCACAGAGATCCTCCAGCCTCTGCCTCTGGAATGCTGGAATTATAGGTGTGCACCACCACGCCCACCGGAAGTGGCAATCTTAAGTGCACTTCACAGAGGCTCTATGTGTTGTCCATTATATGTCGCATATTATGTCTACATACACTATGTTAAATTCCATAGCATCCAGCCTTCAAGGAAATAAGTGTAGGAGATGAGTAAAGAGGAAGCTGGAAAGGATAGGGAAGCGTGTGCAGGATTTTATTCCAATTCAAGGTGATTTAACAGTGCTGTGTCTTCTGCTTTGACACACGGGGATGTGAAGCAACAAATTCAGAAAGCAACATGTCCAGTTGATCATGTGACTATAGTTTGCAACCCCTGGGCTTTCACAATAATAGGAGATTTGATAAGGAAAAAAAAAATGAGAAAGGCAAGAGCAATCTCTGCCTTACAGATGCTATTTGATTTCAAGGTCTGTGATCATCCTGAGCGGTTATTGTGAGAAAGTTGTTTGTATACCCTGAGTTTACTGAATGATCGTGGTAGTCACTTTTCCACAAATACTGGAGCTGTGGGCTGTTGATCCACTTGAGAAGTGGATTGTTCTGTAGGCTTGGGATGGTATTTGCTCCCTGGCTTTTGGTCCTGCATGGGTCTGTACACACAGTGGGAACATGTGTCACATATCACACAGAGGAAGTTGGGGCCAGGGACTTACACTCCCCTTCAAGGGATGCCTCCGAATTGCTAAGACTTCCCACCAGGCTCTATCTCTTAGTGCTTCCAGTGTCTCACAATAGTGGCCCAGGCTGGTGACCAAGCATCTAACACTGGACCCCAATGGGACAGTCTAGATGCAAATCACAGAAGATTGCTTCTGGGTTTGTTGAATTCCTGAGTAAGATGCCCAGGCATTGCTCAGGATTGAAAGCTAAAGTGCTGTTGAGCAGACAGGACAGAGGTCTCAGTCTTCACTCCACGGGGCCATTTATTTCTTTAATGACTAGATTTGCCTAGAATACAGAGGGAGGGAGGAAAAGACAAGGTGAGCCTGTGGTCTACCACCTTGGATCTGTAGTGTCACAAGGGATGTTGAAATGTTTCTGAGGCAACAGTGATGGGGGGTGGGGGGGACTTTCTAGCATAATGACATGGCCTCAGGCTGTGAGCATGAACTTTGTGATTTTTAAGGAGAACCACCGATTGTTCTGGCATCTCAGAGGCTTCTGCGTCCTGCTCCTGAGAACAGCAGAGGAAGGAGAAAGAGGCCACATGTGAGGTAGAAGAGAGAGACTGCTTCATGGGTAAATCATACTTTTGAGACAAATGACTGAGAAGAAACATTTGTGACATAACTCATGTTTGGGAGACCTCACTTCTTTCTCATTTGAGTATTTATAAAAAAGACAGCAGGACAGAAAGATATGGAAATCTGCTATTGTAAAGATAGGAGAGGTAAGAAGAGACAAATTATGAACTGAAGTGATCACAGTAATCCTATTTTTGGTTTAGTTGACTCCATTTTGTGCCCTTTACCCAATCTCCCCACCCCCAGCCCAGCTAACCACATCCTACAGAGCAAGCCATCTAGTCTAGCAGGCCCTGCAGGCTCAGAGAGCCCATTGTTTTCATCAACTGAAGCTTTGGAAACCTCTGTTAACAGCAGCTTTTGAGCATCCCCCTCCACTCTGCCCTCACCACCCATGTTAGGATGTAATTTTGGTCCAGGGTTGAGAGTCTTTTTGACATGAGCCTGCTCTTGACTACAAACAATTTAAAGACTCTTAATATGACCTTCCTTGCATGTTATTCTTTTGTATTTCCAGTGGGTAGGACGTGAGACAGACATGGTGGCTCATGCCTATAGTCTCAGCACATGGGGGGAGCGGAGACAGGAGGATTGATGCAAGTTTAAGGGCAGCCTGAGCTACATAATGAATTCCAAGCCAGCTGGGGGGGCTACACAGGGAGGGACTTCCTCAAAAAAGCCAGAAAGAGACACATGCACAGAGGCACATGCATGCACGTATGCACACATTCACAGAAAGAGAGAGAGAAATAACATGTATGACATTACAGATTGTCTTTAAGTAGCCCCTTGTACACAGCAGTTCTTTAAATAAAAAAGAAAATAGATGGAATGAGAGATGGCTCAGAAGTTTAGAGCACTTGTTGCTTTTCAGCAGACCCAGGTTCCATTCCCAGCACCTACACGGTAACTCACAACCATCTGTAAATCCAGTTTAGGGGATCTGATACCTTCTTCTGTCCTCCTTGGGCACCAGGCATGCACACGGTGCACAAACATACACTAACCAAACACTCATACATATAAAACACAATAAACACTTCTAAATTTTATTAAAAAATGTTTAATTTTAATTAAACCCAGTTCTTACCTCATCCAAAACATCTAGAGTTGCTAAGTCATCTACGTCCTTCAGGCTGGCAATGAGAGTTCTATTTAAGTTGCCTTTCTTGGTATGAATTCGTTCATGCCTATGAAGAGAAGCCAGTTCTGATTTAGAAGCTTGTTGATCATGTGTGAGGAAGTTTTGGGTACACACGGGGCTGCACAGCTCTTCTGTGCTGTTTATAGACTGAACGAGAGCTTATTAGAGAATCCTATCATGTCCTTGGTCTTTAGTTTTCTCCTCTGCATTAGGAGTAGATGACATGCTGAACTTAGCACGCCTTACAAGTGATCGAGGGTCATCAGTTCTATCATGAACCCTCCTCGACATTTCTGTATGTGATTGAAACTGTTACAGAGCAATGAATTTGGAATGCCTCAATTCACTTGGTGTCTGATTTTTTTTTTTCCCGAGGTAGTTTTAGGCTCCTGGCAGTAGGAATATGGCCATTTTCAAATTTTAACTGGAATGCACTCTATACAATTTTGAAATATTAAATGAGTACATTAAAAAAAAAAAACCTGATTTCATCTTCGGCCTCAAATCTTGCACCCCCTAACCAAGTAACTATCTGAAATTGTCATCTGCTAGCAAAGAAAAAATTAATTTTCTCTAATGGAGTCTCACTGGGTATACTAACCATACTTAATGTTAGGCCTTCTGCCAAGCAATAGATGGCCAACACAAAACAAACTCAGTGGTATTTTTATAGATCCAGAAGGTTCTATGTAAGCTGCTAAGGGAGGAAAGCAATCAATATTCCTATCGATATGTGATGACCATAACCCACAACAACGGCCAGCATGTCAAGATATCCCTCAGGGTACAAGAGTGGCACTTATAGCTCTGTGGTAACCAACAGTTATCTAATTCTGTGTAAGGCCTAAGCAAAAGGAGAGAAATTGTGCAGGATAGTTTCTGAAGGATTTATGCAATTTTTTCCCACATTTGCTATATCAAGCAGACATCCTCTTTTATACCCCCCTATATCTGAAGAGATTAATTTGTTTTGCAGTGTTCTTTTTTAAAAATGGAAAAAGAAATTCAATTATCCATTTAACCGAGGACAGTCTCTAGATTATTCTTCTATTGTTATGAGTCCACTTAGCACAAACACTGTTGCTGGAGAATGTGAAGAGCAGAGAGGTTGATCGATATCTAGCTGACAGAGAGCCCAGTCGGCCTCTCTGTGACGTCATCCTCTGTGATGATGTTTTTGGTTCTGGCAGTCAAAAACTAAAACACAATGTGGTTTCTATGGTGCTTAGTAAAGTAACCCCAGATGCTGACTCACTGTCTATAGTAAAACCTGAAACTTTCCTGGCATGGAACTCATGGCCTTCACAATACCATAGCACTTTTAGTACCACTCCCCATCTCTGGGCAGAGCATCCTCCAACAGGCCAAGTATCTTAAAGGCTCTGTACTACATCCTCTCTGTTTTCCTGGCCTAGACTTGTTTTCCTTTCCTATGTGGGAAAAATCCACTTCTCCCTTCACAGGTAAGCCCAGAAACACTTCTCACATGGAGTCATTAGAAAACTTGACAGAATACACTAGTGATATTCTCACAGTTACGTGGGTATATGCTCATAATTTCTACCAGAGTGAGAACCCAGTTTTTTTTTTTTTTTCACATTCCTATGTTGAATACAAAGATGTAGAAAACAATGCTGGCCTGAATTGTCATCATTGCTTTTACCATGACAATGTGCCTGCCGAGATAAATGGAATGGTCTGATGTTTTGGTAGACAAACGTCCTCTAGATGATAAGGTTTAATGGTGGGTATTTAAAAAAGTGAATGCATAGTGTTTTACAAGATTATCCAAATGTCTCAATTTTCCTGAAGCATTATCTCTTCAACTATGACTATTTATAGTGCTGGTCAACTTTGTGTCTCTAGCATCAAGTCATTAAATATATGTTTGACTTGGCTACATGCCAAGTGCCATATAGCAAAACTACCTGAAAAATAAATTATAACATTCTTCCCAAAATGTGCATGAAATGGAGTGCTCTACAGACTTTATAGCATCACCTTCTTTTGAACCTTTTAGTATCCATGTTGGATACCTTGTTACATTGAAGGCATTGAGCTAAGTGTCGTTATATTCAAAGTTCAATTGTGTGAACTATGAAAACACAAATATTGAAGAGCCACATGAGGCATATAGAAAGTGTTAAAACAGAACCAATATATAAAGTGTTATGGAAATGACAAGGAGAGGATGATTAATTCCTCTCTGGCAAACTGAGTAGGGTGCTAAGATTTAATATCTTGGTCTAAGTATGAATAGGGTTCCAGCAACCCATGAAAAGAGGGCTTGAACATAGTTTTGAAAGAACAGAGGGTGTGGAATGTGTAACAGTGGTGATCTGTCACAGGCTATTGTAGAGTGAATACCATGGACTCCAGGTCAGGGGAGGGCATGGCTATGATAAATGCAGGTATCTCGTGAGTGTTTAAATTCCAAATATCCAAAAGGAAAGCATGGTCTGTCCTCCAACAATCTGAAACTCCTCGAGTGTTTCTTACTTCGTTGACCATCCATCAAACTGTAGACATCAGAAACCTCTCTTGCTCACCCTACATTGATTCATGAAAACTACAGAGAAAAGCATTTCAAGGGGAGGAAATGATAGAGTTAAAGGATCCAGAAAAAAAAGGGGGGGGGATCCGATGATACATGGGGGCACAGCAGAGCAGGATAATTAGGTCACCTTACTTTCAAGAGACGAATGACAATATAAATAGTTCTGTACATTTAGATTTCCCTTGGAGAGGCTGACAGTGAAGTGTAGAGAGGAATACGTCTTGAGGAGAAACAACTTAGAAAATAAAAGAGTTCACAATGTCAAAATCATCATGGGTCCAGCAGAGAGGAGAATCCCGATGGAGTGCTGCAGGGAGTTCCACCAATGAACCAAGAGACAAGCTGGGCACTTAGTCACGGGCAGGAGGAGTGGGACTTCGTACAGGTGAGGAGTCAGGTGGAGATGCATTTGAATGTGTGATGGATAGCTAAAATCTAGGGGTCTGCATGTCCATGTTTAATAAAGAAAGGGGCACTCAGCAGACCTTGAAAGTATGAAAGATAGATGCTATTTTGGACAAACACACTGAAAGTAAGTTAGAAGGCAGACGTGGCGGGGCAGGGTAACCCACACAGAGATTCGCCGTCCACTGGAGACAGACTGTGAACATTCCTGTAGGCTCTGTGACTAGGAACCATTGGCCATGACAGGGGGGGATCCAGAGTGGCTGCTTGTATTAGCCAGGGTCCCAGCAGAGTGTCAGCCCACTCCAAGCAGATGTGACTGTGGAGCATTTGCTTTTTTTTTTTTTTTTTTTTTTTTTTTTTCCCATTAAGATGCATTGTGTGTTTTTAAAAAAGCAATTCAATAGCAGAATTGGATGGAAGGTACTAAGGTTCCCTGATGAGGGTCAGGCTCGCCCACTGTGAACACGGCCTCACACCACATTCTTCATAACCAGTGAACCCACACTAGCAGGTCATCACCAACAGTTAGCAACAGGTTCTAGTACATTCTATAGACTTTGTCAAAGGTGTAACAGCATTTATCCACAATTTTGATGTCTTTCAGAATTACTAGCCCTAAATGGTTTTCTGTGTTCTACCTATTCCTTCCCTCTATGTAGGCAATGACTGTTACCGGTGTTTTTATGTAGTAAAAGTGGAATAGTACAAAATATAACCTTTTCAGTTTGGCTTTATTCAGTTAGTGAATTTAAGTATTCTTCATGTCTTTTATGACTTAATAGCTTATTGCTTTGGAGTAAGAAATAATATCCCATTTTCTAGCTGTCTGTTTATATATGGGACAATAATTATTTTATACATTATTTGTCTGCTAATATTTTGTGGATTTTTGTGTCTATGCTCATAAGATGTATTGCTTGGTAGTTTTCTTTTCTTGTGTCTTTGTTTTCAGTCTCTGTGCACTAATGCAGCCTTGTGAGTTTAGTTGGGAAGCATTCTCTCTGCTTTTGTCTTCTGAAAAAGAATAGAATATTGATTAAGCCTTTTTCCTTAAACACTTGGTAGAATTAAGTCTGAACTGTATAGGTCTGGTGGTTTGGATTTTGGAATGTTATCAGTTATTATTTCAACTTCTTTAATGGACACAGATATGCTCGGATTCAAATATTTCTTCTCTGAGCTTTGACAGATTGTGTTATTCAGGGAATTTATGCTTTTTATTCAGGCTATCAAACTCCCTGCCCCCGGCCCCCATGCATCTCTTTGTGTGTTCATGTATAATTGAAATCCAGATTCCACATATGAGAGAAAAAACATGGCATTTGTCTTTCTCAGTCTGTCTTATTTTGTTTAACATAATGATTTCCAGATGCATTTGTTTTCCTTCAACTCTCATGACTTTATTTCCTTTATGGCTGAATAAAACTCCATTGTTTATATCCACCACCTTTCTTTACCCACTCATCTATGGCGGGCATATAGACTTCTTTTAGTCCATAGGTCTTGTGAATGGTATGATAATGGTCATGGGTAAGCATCTTTGCAGAACACTTGTGTGGTGTCCTTTGAGCCTGCGCTCAGGAGTGGTATAGCTGGGTCACGTGCACTCTCTACTCCTGTGAGGAACTTCTATGGCATGTTCCATGGTGACCTCACCATTTATCACACATTCCCACCAGCAGCGTCTAAGGGAGAGGTTTTATTTTTTTTTCTCTTAGTTTGCCCTCCTGACATCTGCAGGCCTTTATATTCTCAAAGCTAGCGATTCCAGCCTGGGTGAGAGGGAATCTCAAAGCATTTGTTGAGCATGATTTGAAGGGTTTATCTTCATCCTCCTACTCTTCCTCCTCCTCTTCTTCTTTTGAAATTGTCTTTTTCTATTAATTTGCTCATTCATTGATTAAACGGTTTGGGTTTTGGAGTTTAATTTTTTTTTTAATTCTTTAGCATCTGTTAGTTTATTAATCTTACGTCTTGTGAGCAATTGGCAAAGATTTTCTCAGATTTGGTACATTATCTCTCTCCTCTGCTGGTGTTTTTTTTTTTTTTTTTTTTTTCTATACATAAACTTTTAATTTTATGTAATCCATTTGCCAACTCTTGGGAAGATTTCCTGTGTTCTTTTTAGAAAATCCATGAGCATGGAGAGGGGAGTGTCTTTCCTCTCCTTGGCTAGGTTTATGCCTGGTATTTTATTTTTATATTTTCAACTATTCTGAATGGGTTTTTATTCCTAATTTGTGTCTTGCCAAGTTCACTATTGAGAAAAGCTACTAATTTTTTGGTGTGCTAATTTTGTGTAGTGGGATTTCTATTTATATGGATCCCTTTAATTCTTTTATTCTTATTTTTGCGTTACTGTTCTAGTTAAGACTTTGAACACCATATTGAAAAGGAATAATAAGAGTGGGCACAGTTGTCATGTCCTTGGATTTAGAAGAAATGCATTTTACTTCCCAACACTTAGTATCGTGTTGGCTCTAGGTTTGTCACCCTGTGTTCCTTACTTTCCTATGTTTGTCTGGATTTTTGTCATGAGGTGATGTTGAGCTTTGTCAGAGGCCATTTTCTGCAACTGTTGATGACAGTGTGATTTGCCTTTAATGTCTATGTATATGTGTATTACACTTGTTGATCTGCATATGTTGAAGCAAGCTTACTTTCCCTGGATGAAACCCAGCTCTTCAGATTTCTTTTTCCTGCTGGGAATGGCCAGGGGATCTGCAGCAATGGCTTCCCTTTCATTTCTGATAATTGTAATCTTGTCTTTTTTGTTGCTATTTCCTAGTTATCCTGGATAGAGGCTTAACAATTTTATTGGTCGCTTCAAATTGCCGGCTTTGGCATTTGCGCATTTTCTGATTTGATTTCCTGTTTTCAATGCCACTATTTTCTTCAGTAATTTTTAATCATATATTTTTTTTCTTTAGCACACTTTAAATCTAGTTCACCTATGTAGAATGTAAATGTAGTTCACCAAAGAAGAAGTTTAGATGATGAGATTTTAGACCTTCTTTCCTATTTTAGGCATTCAGTGCTGTGAACTCTCAATATGTCCACCATCTCTGAGTCTAGCTATAATACTTGTTCTATTTCTTCCAACTTCATTGTCACTGTATGCACATTTCCCTTTTTGTTGGCTGGTATTTTTTTATCTGTAAGAAGATATGATGCTTTGGGTAACACGACCACCCATAAATTGGCTTTCGTTAGGATGGAGGGAGGTGTGGGAGTCAGTGAAGTGTGCAGCAGTTCTTTGTGCTGATCCGGTCTGCTCCTCAGAATGAATCATGGCATCTGCACCGGAAACTTAGCAACTGCTTATGTGTCTTCAACTTCTCACCTCTCCACCCAGTTCGGGGTGGATTATTTCTTTCTCCAGCTTGGTTAAGGTTGAAGAACCCAAGTCTAGGTGGCCCGTGTTTTACTTTGGTAAAACACATCCTCTTGAACTTGTTTTTCTCTCCCTATAACGTTTTCCAGTATTTACACTGAGAAGCCATTTGATCTCCTAGAAGTGAAACAGAAGTGTGGGAGATCCTTGGGACTGTGACTTTTGTTGTTTTTAACTTTTCAACTCACTGTGGCTTCTGGAAATTCATCAAACAGTATGTGCTTATTGTAGCTTCTCCTAGAAAAGCCATCTACTCATGGGTTTGTACTCAATAAGAAGAAATTCTCATGGGCCTGCTCATCGGTTCTTTTACATATGTGACAGGAGTGAGCCTTTAAAGAAGTTGTGTTTGTGTATATTGGGGACAGTGACGAGAGAAATAACAGAGATAGTTACCCCCATGCTTATAAATTTAAGGGGAATGGAATATGGTTGAGTTGTAAGACATCTTCTTCTTTACCAATGTGTCTGAATGACTGTAAACACTGGGATGGTCTTTGGAAACAGAAGTCAAAAATGCCACCCTGGTCAGGATTCATAGATATCACTCAAAGAAAAGTTGCTATATCTGACACTGCCTACTCCATTGTCCTTCCTGCCTGTTATCATTTTATTATTGCTTTATTTTTGAGATTAATTATATCATTCTCCTCTCCCCTCCACCAACCCCTCTTATATACTCCTCCTTTTTCTCTTTCAAGTTTATCTCTCGTCTCTCTTAACAGCCTCCCTACTCATTACTCTGTAGCCCAAGGCCTCCATGCTGGCAATGTCTTTGACACCCAGAGCACTCTTGCATCTTTGCCTCTGCTGTGACTTTTTTCTTCCTAGATAGAGCCACAGGATCATATGCCACCCAAGGATAAGAGATCCAGCTGACCACTTTTTAACATCGAATCACACTTCCCATGGCAGAACTCTCAATTCTCTCTCTGTCATTTATTGTTTTACTGTGTATAACTATCTGGTATGCTATATCTCTTTCTCATGTAATATATACATTTTCTGAGTCTTCCCACAGGCATGTAAGTTCTGCCAGGAGAAGGTTGTTTTGTTATAATTTGCTGATGGATAATTTCATATTCTCCTTGAGCAGATACTTGTAAGTGGCAAGTGCTCAAAATATATTTCTAGGGTAACAGGTGAATATTTACTTTTAGTAAATGTTCATTGCTGTACTACTGAAGACAATTCATTTTTTAGAAATTGTTTTTTTTTTTTTTAAACAATTGAAATTCTCCAAGAGAATGTAAATGTGTATTTCAGGATGGTTTTATACTTTTAATATGTTTTTCTGGTCTTCACTTCATAGAACTGGTTGAGACATTCTTGATACTTTATTAAATTGAAGAAATTACTTTCTTCAAGGCTCAGATGGAAGCAAAGCCAAATTCCTTCTGTAAGACTTCTGTCCTCTTGGGGAAAGTACAGCTTGTGAACCAGAGCGTATTTCCCATTTACTCTGTAATACTAGAGAGACATAGCTTCAGACTATAAATAATTTCTTTGTGTTGTCAAAGGTCACCAATACCCGCAGGGGTAGTTATTATAGCTTCGTGTGTATTTCAGTTTTACACACTGAACAAGAAAAGAAATAACTTCTGTTTCCTTGAAGTTAAAATTTCATCTTTACTATCTAGCTGTATGATTTTAAAGTAGCAGCTTTGTTTGCTTTACTTTGGTTAAAAATACTTGTGTAAATAGCAATGTCTATCACCTAAGGTGATCCGGGAGCCAATGGGCTAGAAGAGCAATCTCTGTCAAACAGAAATCTCATCAATGCTTCTGTGTTGGTTTTCTTAACCATCTTTACATTTCAGTGACTGTTAGGACCAATGGGGATTCAGACTCTCACTGTTGTGCCCTGGGTATTGAGGGGTTATTTCTCTGCTTCTTAGCTCTTTTGACTTAAGTGTGTGAATTGATGGTGGGAAAGAAGGCAACCCCAGCCAAGGCAGACCCCCAGACCAACCTGTCTACTACAATAATTGATGCTACAATTGCCCAGTCTCTACTGAAGCTTTAACTGCCCTCTCTATTCACAGGGACCTGATACTTCCTTAAACATGTACTTCCATATGGTATGAAGAGATAAGTATATGTACATCAAACCTGTAGCTGTACCAGAAGGGAGGTGAGATTTGAAAGCTACATAGAACGTCCAGTACTATATTGAAGAGATATGGAGAGAGTGGGCAGCCTTGCCTTGTTCCCGATTTTAGAGGAATTTCCTTGAGTATCTCACCATTTACTTTGATTCTGGCTATTGGCTTGCTGTATATAGCCTTTATTATGTTGAGGAAAGTGCCTTGTATCCCTGATCTCTCTAAAACTTTAAACATGAATGGGTGTTGGATTTTATTGAATACTTTCTCTGCATCTAAGGAGATGATCATGTGGTTTTTTTATTCTCAGTTTGTTTATATGGTGGATTACATAGATGGATTTCCATATATTAAACCATCCCTGCATGCCTGGAATGAAGCCTACTTGGTCATGATGAATGATATCTTTGATGTGTTCTTGTATTCGTTTTGTGAGTATTTTTTTGAGTATTTTTGCATCAATGTTCATAAGAGAAATTGGTCTGAAATTCTCTTTCTTTGTTGAGTCTTTGTGAGGTTTAGGTATCAATGTGACTATGGCCTCATAGAATGAATTTGGTAGTGTTCCATCTATTTCTATCTTTTGGAGTAGCTTGAAGAATATTGGTATTGGCACATGCTTGAAGGTCTGATAGAATTCTGCACTGAAACCATCTGGCCCTGGGCTTTTTCTGGTTGGGAGACTATCAGTGATTGCTCCTATTTCTGTAGGGAAAATGGGATTATTTAACTTGTTTATCTGTTCTTCACTCAATTTTGGCAAGTGGAATTGATCAAGAAAATCATCCATTTCTGTTATACTCATTTATATCTGGACACTAGCCCAAGGGACATGTCCCATGAAAGTCTTCACTTACCAGAAAAATGGGACAGAGGGAAAGACTTCCTATTGGGACTCTAGGTAAGAGAAGCAAGGGAGAATGGGGAAATAGAAGGATCAAGAGGGTCCTAGAAACCTACAAGAAGAACATTATGATGGGCGGATCTGGGTGCTGGGGTCCTGCTCAAACTATGGCACCAGTTAAGGACAATACATGCAGTAAACTTCGAACCCCTACTCAGATCTAGCCAATGGACAGGACATTCTCCACAGTTGAGTGGAGAGTGGGGACTGACTTTCACATGAACTCTGGTGCCCCATATTTGACCACATCCTCTGGAAGGGGAGGCCTGATGGCACTCAGAGGGAGGATAGCAGGGTACCAAGAAGAGACTTGATACCCTATGATCATATACAGGGGGAGGAGATCCCCCTCAGTCACAGTCATAGGGGAGGGGAGTAAGGGGAAATGGGAGGGAGGGAGGAATGGGAGGATACGAGGGATGGGATAACAATTTAGATGTAATATGAATAAATTAATAAAATATATTTAAAAAATAAAAAAAGAGAGCTACATAGGAAAGTGTGAAAACTGGAACCCTGAGCTAATGACCATAGGTGATGCTTCATTGAGTAATTACAAACAAGTGGAATTTTTTTGTTGTTGGTTTTTGAGACAGAGTTTCTCTGTGTAGCCTTGGCTGTCCTAGACTCATTTTGTAGACCAGGATGGCCTTGAACTCACAGAGATCCTCCTGGCTCTGGCTCCCCAAGTTGTGGAATTATAAGTGTGCACCCCTGTGCCCAGCCTGACTCTTTCTTTCTTGATTACACCTGTTTACACGGCTTCTGAGAGACTCCATTCCTCTTGGTTTTTCCACCATTTCCCAGCTCTGGCTCATCTGTTTGTCTCTATGTATGGGCTTCTCCATGAATACCAGCTTCAGCCTTCACTTTTTATTGTTGATACCCACTCCGTAAGCTCATGCCATGCTATGCCACTGAACACTTCAGCAAACAAATTGCTCAAAAGCCAACTCCAACATGAATTCCCTCCCTCAAAGTGCAGACTACTTAAACCAGGATGCCTACTCAATTAACTCTACTTGATATTACTGGGCATGCTAAACTCAGCATGCCTCCAACAGAATACATAACTACCTTCCACATTATGTGACTAAAGACAAGGAATTATACTATTATCCATGGTTTGGGACCACGAGCATTGAAATTTGGGCTGCTTAGGTGAATATATATATATATATATATATATATATATATATATATATATATATATGTGTGTGTGTGTGTGTGTGTGTGTGTGTGTGTGTGTATATGTACACATATATAAATTCTATATTATTTGTACATTATATATATCATATTTCAATATACAACAATCATGTATATGTAACTCTCACACACATACATATGACTCTGTTGAGACAGGTTTTGACTTCACAGATTCAATCAATTCACATTGAAAATATTTGAAAAAAATTCAATCTTCATGGAATTTGTATAAATGTTTTTCATGTCATCATTTCTTATGGAATACATTATAATCTAGAAGTCATTGAAAGTATACAGGAAGTTGTACAAAGATTATTTACATAAGGGATTTGAGTATCCAAAAATTTTGTCACCTGTGGGGATCCCTGAAACAATTCCTTGTGAATACCAACTGATGCCTGCACACATTCATGTGCACATACACACACACACACACACACACACACACACACACACACACACAAACACACACATGTATGCACACACATACACTTTTTATACACACACACATTTGTCCCCTTACCACCACATCGTAGTGGAAAGTTTTGGGGTCTTTAAAAACTCAGTTATATTATGTAAGTATGTTTTCGTTTTAGTCCCAGGTATGGGATATGGGGCTGATTCTGATTGTCCACAGCAGCAGACTATCTGCCTCATGCAGGCTCTGAGAGGAGCTCTTTGCCAGCTGCAAATAGTTTAATTTTGAGGACTGTGGAAAAGAATAAATGCCAGAACTAGGAAAGATATGGGGTTGGGAGTGAGGGGAGGTAAGGCTCAGAGAAAGAAGACTACTGCTGCTCCTGGTTGCTCTTGATGCCATTTGAGGAGAAGGAGTTGGAGTTCTCCTGAAACAAAGATGGGACTTCCCCAACGAAACCTAGGAACCAGTAGGAAGTAGCTAAAGATAGCTCCATCCCCTCTCCCCACCTTTTTTCTGTCCTACCTGGTGTTGGAATGTTGGACGGGACTGGGTGGAGAAGAGAGAAAGAGCTATAACAACTTCAACTAAAATAATAGAAAGTACCTACATCAACACCACATAGACACACACACACACACACACACACACACACACACACACACATACATTTAATCACACATATATATCAACTACAAGTAATAATAACATAACCTGTTCCAATTTATGCTTCTATCACTAGAATTGCCATAGTCAGATATTTATGTATTTCCTTTTTTTTTCTTTTTTGATAAGATATTATAAATTTGACTTCAGATTTTCAGCCAAAAATAAAACCCAGCTGTGTGTATATATAAATGTGTGTGTGAGATCTGACTTCAAAATGAATCAAATTTTTTCCAAACTTGCTAAGTGTTACACTTTATATTTCTCCCTTTTTCTTTTATTTATTTTCCTCCTCCTCTTATTTCTCCTTTCTCCTCTATTTTTCTGTCTCCTGTCCCTGTCCTTTTATTCCCCTCTCCCCACCCTCTCTCTGTTTCTCCTCTTTTGCAGGAATTATGAAAACAAACTAGGAAGCAAATGAGATCAGGGCAGCTGAACAGCCAGCAATAAAGTTTTATGTGGCTGGCAGTAAGGAAGGAGGGAAGTGTCATTTTGAATTTGACTCACAATATTCTGCTTTAAACTTTGACTACCATGCTTAAGAAACATTCCTCTCTGTGCCTAGTGAGATGGCTCCATGAATAGAACACTTGCTATACAAGTGTCTTAGGTTTCTTTTACTCTCAGCTACAAAGAATGCAACACATCCAGTGCTGCCTGGGGTAGGACAGCTCTGGGCACTACACTGGCGTCTTCATGGTGAGAGATCAGGAACCAGAGGCTGTATAGCCCAGAGACCTAGGATAGACCCAAACAGGACAGGCAAAAAAAAAAAAAAAAAAAAAAAAAAAAAAGTCAACCAAATGATTCCTAATCATACTCTGATATACTCATAGACCAAAGCCTAGCATAATTGTCATCAGAGGCTTCATCTAGCAACTGACAGGAGCAGATGCAGAAACCCCCAGCCAAACATTAGTTAAAGCTAGTTAGGGGAATCCTGTGGGAAAAGGGAAAAGGATTGTAGGAGCCAGAATTGTAGGGAGTCAAAGACACTACAACAAAATGGCCCACAGAATCAACTAACCAGGACACATAGGGGCTCACAGAGACTGACCAGGGCTCATAGGGGCTCACAGAGACTGACCAGGGCTCATAGGGGCTCACAGAGCCTGACCTGACAGTCATGTACAGGTCTGACCTGGATCCTCTGTATATATGTTATGGTTGTGTAGCTTGGTGCTTTTGTGGAAATCCTATGAGAATGGCAGCTGTCTCTGACTCTTTTGCCTGATTTTGGGGCCTTTTTCCTCCTACTGGGTTGCTTTGTTCAGCCTTAGTATGAAGGGGAGGTGCCTAGTCTTGTTGCAACTTGATATATCCTATTCAATTGATATCCCTGGAGGCCTGCCCTTTTCTGAATGGAAAAGGAAGAAGAATAGATCCGGGGGGGTGGGGGCATGGGATGGGAGGGAAGATGGGAGGGGAGGCAACTGGAGGAAGGGGAAACATGAGAGAAGAATTCAAAAAGCCAAAACTTTAAAAAGAGAAAGTATAAAGCCTTATAAAAAAAAAATTACATGGAGAAAGAGACAAAAACTGAACTAGTTACGTTCTAAAAAGAAGCCAAGAAAATGAAATCATGACAGAGAAGCAGTGAGATGTTGTATTCAGCATTTGCTCCTTTGTGGGCTCCCTTTTCTCTCTTCCACCCTTCTCCACATTTATTAACCCCCAAGCACTAGATAGAAGAGAAAAAGGATAGACAGTGAGACGGCAAAGTTATCATTAGATTGTTTCCTGCTGAACGGGGGTGTCTGTTCTTTGGGGGCAAATTTGACCTTCACTGTTTGGATATCTGATTTCATCTTGGTTCTTTGCTCACGAGTACTTGACAACCAGCAACCAACAGCATCCAACCAACAACTAGCCACCAACAGCAACCCCGCCTCTTGGGGGTCTTAGCATTTTCACATAGCCTCGGAAAAATTCCCAGAATTCCAAATGTCACACACTTGGCAGAAACTATCCGCAGCTGGCAAAGCCACGTCCCTGCTACAGCACGAGGCAAATCACAGTCAGCTGCTGCGAAGTAGCCTCTTACCCTCACACCTGGGATTAAAACAAAAACACATTCCCATAACATTTCTGTGCTTTAAAAAAAAAAAAGAAACCAAATTAAAAAATTCTCACTCCAACATGCAGCATCGAATATGACTGAGTCCCCACAGAGAGAAGAAGAAAAGAACAAATGTTCAATTAGTTCCAAGAGCCAGAAGAAGGCAGCTACGAAAGATACGATGAGGCAAGTAAGACTGAGGAAGAATCCATACAAGGAGCTTATTAAAGCCCCTTCAAATCTCAAAACGTCCTTACAGAAAATGCTACTTAGAAAACCAGGGGAAGACTCACCACCTCAAAAAAAAATAAAAAAAAAAAAAATTAAAATAAATAAATAAATAAATAAATAAAATAAAAAATAAAAAAATGTGTGCCACCAAGGAGATAGGAGAGAAACATTCAGTAAAGTATAAGAAAGAGAAATAGTCCTCTGGGCATCTTTCAGCTTACTAAACTGACCTTCATGTTCAAACATGCAGGGCATTTTAGGGGCAAATGCACATACTCCAAGAGAAGGAGTAAGGAATTCAGAAAAAGGAAGGGTATGTTTTACACACACACACACACACACACACACACACATACACACACACACACTAAACTTTGGTGACTGCTGAATTGATTTAAGCATAAAAGGGACTATGAACCACTAGAAATCATGGTTATAAAAAACCTAAGAATGCTAAACAGAGACCGTGCCCGAGGGCCGTATCCAAGATACAGACATGGGATACGGAAACACAAATAGGCCAATTCATCCTTCAAGGCAAGGAAAAGAAACAGATATAGCCTAGAGTTGAACCAAAATTATTTTAGCCACTTAAACTTCGGTTAAAAAAAGAAAAGAAAAGAAAAAGAAGCCCCCCCCCCCCCCAGGTTCATACAGATTCAATTCAAGTGCAATCCCAACCTCATCAGAGAAGTGAAAATGATGACCACATAGGCAGCTAACACTTTGGTCAGTGCACTATTTAAACCAACTCTCTAAATGATGGCTACCTTGGGAAGTAGCATAAACTCTAACTACAGTATATCAAAGACAGACTAAAGCTAAGATTAAATTCCGATTCTGAATAAGCAACAGCAAGTAGGCCAAGGAAGCTAAGCACCAAACAACAACAACAACAAAAAACCCACTGCACAGCATATCGTGATTGGCAGGCTCTGCTAATGGTAAAGAATACAGAAGCTCATAGAAAGCATCAACCTGGAAGATGACTCAAGTTACGGCTTGAGCAGGACTCAGTGTCTCCAAAGGAAGGAGCTACATGAAAAGCTCTTTTCCAGAAATAGCAATCTAGGCTTGCATTTTGAAAATTCAAAAGGTATGGTGGATTCAGACAGGGATCTTAAGGCTTTGCATAATGGTTATTTCCATGTGTGCACTATCTGTCTATAGAGAGTAAGCTCCTAAACAAACTGTAAAAAAAGGTTTTTCCGGTCAGATCTTCCTGTAAAACCTTCCGCCAGGACTTCACACAACAGCTTCAGTATATGTGGAGACCACAAGGCTGCCAGCGTAGAGACTTCGACACCGGCAAAGGTTGTAAATAATATGCTTGGCATTGGTTTGAGTGGCAGCCCCATCCCATCCTGGCCCCAAACTGAGTCTTGCTTTTGACTGAAAATGGAAAGCAGAAGAGGAGAACAGGAGTCTGCCAAGGTAACCCCTGGATCTTTGGATGCTGTAATAGGTGAGGGGTGGTGACAATAATGAAGAAAGGGGGCAAGAAAGTAATCTGGGATGGGGTAGCAAAGGTTCACGCTTGGAGACACTGAGTTTGACGTTTCCCTGAGACATTCACATGGAGAAGGGAACAGCACAGAATGCTCCTATAGGAACTACTGGAACAGTATTTTAAAGTCTTGTCGGCTAAGGAAGATGGTAAATGTCCCCAAAGGTGACGGGTCCCCACCATGACCATCAACGTCCCTACAGAAGAATTATCCTGCCTAGAAAATAGAAAGTGAAATGGAGTCGTCTGTTACGTCTCATTGAAAGAGGCCTTTTATTACTTCCTATTGATTTTCCTGCTTTCTTAGCTCACTGCTCTGTTTTGTAAAATTAAAATCCTATTTGTGTCACTTTATACTGCTTAAAGTCTCAAATCTAAAAAATAGGTGAAAGCTTGAAGCAGGCACTGTAGCACTAAGTGGCCAAACAAGTTTTTAGTTAATCTTTCATATGTTAATCCTTTGACGTTTGTCTCAAAGTTGCCTTATTCTCTGTCTTCAACTACATCTATGGTCAAAAGGGACAATAAACATAACTGCCACAAAGACAGGTAGTATTTTGGGACTAAGCCACATCTATCTAAAACCTTGTATTTAGCCCTTGCTTCTGTGAAATTATATACAGAACAATAATTTATACACATTAACACTAATCAATACAAGAATATGGAGGTCACCAAGTAAAATACAAAATTAATTTTGATTATTATATAAATATAAAAATATGCTAACTATTAATACCACAAAAAGATTTAGAAACTGTTACCATTTTAAGGGGATGCTAAGCTATCTCTCCTAAGGGATATAAATTATACTCTAAATAATATTTTAGGTAAAAGTTCAAGGTTTTAAAAATATTTTAGGAACCTAATTAAATATTATATAGACTATTCTATATTATATAATATTGTATGTATAGACTAGTATATAGTATGGATGTCTAGCCACTGTTTCCACTGTTCAGAATATCTTTCTGAGAATGAGGAGAATTTACAAAATGGTTCAGAGTAGGCCTGTGCCTCTCCCTGGACATAAGTGAGGTGGCACCAGGTGATTTCTGCCATGTACTTTAACTAGAGCACAGGCCTGAGGCCAAAACACGAAGAATCAGATGGTCATGTGAGGCTCCAAATCTTGGAGGAGCAATGACAAGCTGAGCCTCAGTTTGTGAGTGTTGAGAGGGTCTCAGGAGCCCCCTCTGCAGGTGATGCTGGGCAGGTGTGAGGGCCTCGGTAGGCAGGCAGGTGAGAGAGAGGGCCTCAGTAGGCAGGCAGGTGAGAGGGCCTCGGTAGGCAGGCCGTTCTTGAGGAAGATAATGGGACCCTGACTCCTTTATTACATGCCTTTGACTCAGTTCTTATGAGATAGTCATATATGTCATTAAGTTGCTTTTCCATATTAGCTGACATGCATATGTTATTTATAAGTGACTTTTATCTATGCCCATTAGCTGAGGTAATTGATTATTTAAGCATTATATATTCAGAAGAAAAACTTAAGAATATTACTATTCAGTTTTTTCCCTCATTCAGTATGCATGCTGGCACTGTCAAGTTCAACTGTTGTGAGAACTGTTTCCCCGTGTTTAGGGTGCCTGTCTCAGGAGTGCTCATGCGCACAGGCATCTTCATTCCTCAGAACAGTTGGACACGCTCTGGGTGATTTGTGGAGTTAGGAGTCGGCTTAAGACAGACACTTCCTATATCCATCCCACTTCTCAATACTCCCTTTCCTGCCTAAGGTGCCTAACTTTGCAGAAAACAGTAAATAAATGAAAGTCAACATCAACACTAGACCAATAACATCAATCTGTTATAAGTTATAATTTTTGTTCTGATAAAGTCATTTTTTAAAATGCTGCCAGCATTTTAAACAATATGGGAGACTGACCTGGAGTCAACAAATGATATTCTCTTTCCATGCAAATATCCCATTAAATTAAAGTCACACTGAGAATGTGTGAGTTCCTGTCTCCTCGGCAACTATTGCATAATAAAACTTTATAGAATTTTGAGACACTTCGTTTTGGAAACCCAAGGTATGGTTCAATTACCTGGCCTTCTCTGTGTTTCCCAGGCATTGATGAATATTAATGAATTCCATTAGTTGTTTTTGTAGCATCACATCTTTGCCCTCGATCTGAGTAATAAATTTATGCTTCAAAAGATCAGACACTGTTGGACGCTTTTCATAATCTTTGGTCAAGCATCTGTACTGGCAAAAAGGAATATGTAATTATTAAATAACAGAGTTTCAAAATTATCATTCATATTGAAAAAAATCTACTCTGACTTGTTGCTTCTCACAAACTCAAAGCACATCTCAAATATGAAATGGCAATGTGACAAATGTTTACAGACGTGCCCATATCTGTAAGGGACCATGCTGTAGTGAGACCACATTTCACCCAACACCACTTTTGTTCATCTCCCAGCAAGCACTGCTGCACAGTGATAATCAAACTCTGATTCCACTTTAAAGTCTCCTCTGTGAGTCATGATGGACTGGAAGTCTTAATGCTTACACAGAATTAACAGAATTTCTTTGGTTTCATTTTTAATCAATACATTCCTTTCTATACATTTAATCAATCTATTTCCATATGTTTCTGATAACACAATAGATGGTTAATCTGCTAAGGAGGCTTAGATCTCACACCAGCAGGCATTTCATGAGGTCATGTGGTAGGTATTCTAATGAATAACACAGCTGTCTGTGGGTAGGATCGACTATGGCATACTGCACAGGAAGGGTAAGGCTAGTGAATGCCCTTGCCTGGGATGACTATCACAGCAATGCATTTGAATAAACATAGGGTGCTTATTCAGCTATGGCAGCTGTCTTCAAATATTTGTAAGAAGGATTTGGCCAGTTCTAAGTGGTCACAAGGGGGCAAAAATCCCATGGCTGATTGGTGAAAGAGATTTCAGGTCTGTGTGATTTTCATGTGCTTATCAAGGTAGAATGCATTGCTCCAGAAACATACTTCTCCTGAGGGCTGTAAGCACCAATTGAATGGCTGCACATGTTCTAAAACCCCTTTGACCTGGAGACACAAGGTCTTCATTATGAAGAAGTGGACTGTTACTTGGGGATATCAAAATAAATTAATAAGGAAAAACAAACAAAGGGAAGCAACGGCCTAATGGCACAGGTAAAATCATAGACTGAACTACAGAGTGCATTTAAAATTAAACTGGGTAACTTAGACACTGTCATGTAATAAAATAAAATAAACAATAGAAAAAGAGCTGGAGAGTGTAGTTCAGCGGTGGAACCCTTTTTAAAGGATATTATGAGGCCCTAAATTCAATCTTAGTGCATCAAAACAAGAAGGAAGGAAAGAGGAGGAGGAGGAGGAGGAGGAGAAGGAGGAGGAGGAGGAGAGCTGCTTCCTGGTCCTTGGCTTAGCCAGTGCCATTAGTAATCGCCACCATTGATCCTCCTGGGAAAATAATTTGACAATTTACTTCATTGGGCTTAACCAATAGCTGTCCCTTGGTATGCTAAAATCTGCTATGAAATGAGGTTGGTGCTGCCTAGAAAACGGAACAGACCCTTTTCGGTTTCATTCAGTTGAACAGAAAGAAGCGATTTCTACATCTCAAGCATGTTGGCATCTGCGCTAAGAAAAGTGACAAATTATTTTACTCAAGCTCAAGTTTGCCAAACAGCCAATGACTATCCAGGCACTGCTAGACATGGGGGTGACAGTGACAAGGAAGGCCGCAGTGTTCTAGAGCAGATTATTGTCTAGTTAGGCCAAAGGACATCAGAAAAGTTAAGCTCAATAAAAATTGGGACTGTCACCAATGGGATGGAAACAGAAGAACAGCGCACAGGACAGAATACTCAATACCTGGGGAAGAAGGGAAGTGACTCTCAGAAGGAAACTGAGAAACGAGTCAGACTAGCCCAGATCCACTGAGTGCCTGCACTCCTGTAAGCTGGAGACGGATGCTGTGGGGACCGCCAGCGATACCAGTGATTTCCACAAAGACATGAGGATGAGAGGATGCATGCACAGTGAATGCTTAGGGTACCTTGGCCATAAACAACTTTAAAAGTTATCAGCCCGTACTGAGTCCCCACAGACTCTTGAACTGGCTTTAGAAGGACACATGGATGTCTTGGCAGGAACCCCAGTGTCTGCATTTGCAGAGGGATGTGTAACACCAAATCATCACTGTCCTTCCCTTCCACTTACAACCAGGAGTCATCCCTTTCTTTGTTTTAGGTAAAGACAGTAAAAAAAAAAAAAAAAAAAAAAAACAAAACTGTGAGAAAGTTCAGTGGGCCTGATTTTTCTAAATGGCTGACCTGCTTCTGATTAATTGTTGGGGAGGCAAATCACTTCTGCTAAATTGCTGTCAAACGAAATTGTTCTCTGGATTTCAAATGCATTAGCCTTTGATGAATATGATCTTCAGACGCACTGACTGCAGTGAGGGTCAGTGAGGCAGACAAAGGGTTAAATGACTGACTGCACTGGTGATAGATGTGAGCAGGTGGGGGATGCTGAGGGCAAGGCTGCAAGGGTGGCTGAGCAGAGGAGCCTGTTCCTGGATGATGAAGCATCCTCGGAAGCGCGGCTACGTACAGGTGAATAGACTTTACCCAGAGCTTATCATTTAAGCAGCAGTAAATTCACCGAAACCTTAGCTGATAATACATAAGACAGATTTTCTTTTCTGTTTCCTTCCTTCCTACCTACCTACCTTGCTTGCTTCCTTCCTTCCTTCCTCCCTCCTCCCTTCCTCACTCCCTTCTTCCCTTCCTTTCTTTTTCTTTCTTCTTTTTTTCTTTTTCTTTTTTCTTGGAAATGGCGGAGACCTCCGGAGCTGCTTAACAGATAAGAAGAGAAGGATCCAGATGCTAGTGGCAACTGTAAAAGCCTCCACTCACACCGTCCAAAGTCAGGGCAGGCAGGCTGATAGTGCCTTAGTTTGGTTTCAGATTCTGTGGCTACTCACTTGCTAATGAAGTCGTTGAACTCTGCTGACCATAGCTCAGGCTGCCTTAGTTTAGAAGGTGGATTCCTGAAAGATAAGAGTCAAGGTTGGAAGCTGTGCATTGATCACATGGTGAAATATTGGGAGCAGAAGCAAGACCAGAGTTACCGCAGTCCTAGTTCTGCCTGGCTCATCAAAGATGGCTGTCATTCCCCAATTCCAAGAAAGACAATTAGCTAGTCATCATTTTTTATATAAAATGACAGCTTCCTAGTTTCTCTGAAAGTATCTAATGTATGACCCAATTTTCCTGTTATTATTATTATTATTTTCTCCCAAAGAATCATTCTTGGCTTTTACTTGAAATCCCTAGAAGGAAATGCCAACATTTATCAGAACAGAAACAATGAACCCTGGGAGAAAGAGTTTACTCTCTGAGTCCTACAGAAGTCCCTGAGGAGCTGCAGCTGTGTACAGAGGTGCCCTGGAACAAACAAGTAGAGGCTGCAGTGGGGAGGGCACAGTACCTCCTGGAGCAGGTTAGACCACTGCAGTGGGGAGAGCATTGTGCCTCCTGGAGCAGGTTAGACCACTGCAGTGGGGGAGAGCACTGTGCCTCCTGGAGAAGGTTAGACCATTGCAGTGGGGGAGAGCACTGTGCCTCCTGGAGCAGGTTAGACCATTGCAGTGGGGAGGGCACAGTGCCTCCTGGAGCAGGTAGAGGCTGCAGTGGGGAGGGCACAGTGCCTCCTGGAGTAGGTTAGACCACTGCAGTGGGAGGGCACAGTGCCTCCTGGAGCTGTTCTTTTGTTCCTAGGAAACAGGGCAGGAAGCACGTGTTTGGATGTGACAAAAGCAAAGAACCGGAAAATGCCATTAGCTATAGCACTCTGAATGCCACTTAAAAGATTTGGGTATTAATTCTTTTCGTTTTTTAAGCTGAGCAAATCTTTGCATTTTTGGAGCATCTGTGCACACAAAGGACCCTCACTTGACAATGAGGCTGATGTGACTCTGTAATCAAGCAACATTGACCAACCATGATGGCTAAATTTGCTGAAATGCTGCTTTATGTTAATTCTAACAGCTCTTTGTTTTCATTAGGGAGATGGAAATACTTTGTCTTTAGTCCTTCATTGCTCCTTAAACAGCTTATAATGAAATTAATGTACAGTTGGCACAGGCTCATTAAAGCCAAGTGCAGCTAACAACTCTAACCGGATCACACTGAAGAGCCTTTGAGTCCCGAGGACTATTCGAAGATTGCTAATTTGCATATTTTAAAAAATAATTTTTTTCAGCCAATAATTTTATTTTGTTTCATGTCCACTATTAATTTCCTTTTTATAAGCTATATTTGAAACTTTGAGTATAATGAAGTTGACAATTTCACAATACCCAGAACTGTAGCCTTTCAGATCTTCCTTTCCATATATTTCTACAGCCAGTGTTCACAGGGTTTCATTTTAAAGCTGTACTAGTAGCAGAAATAGTGAGAAATAATTAGCATAATATACTCTGCCGAACTCTCGGTAGACTGTTACAAGGCACCACAGATTGGTGGTCTCCATCCTTCCTGTTTGTATCCTTATCATTGAGTGATAACATGGGGTTAAATATGGCAGTTTACACTCTGACAAGGTGACTATAAAACTATATATAGTTTTACATTATATATTGGAGTATGACAACAGGAGTTAGAAAAATATTTCTTTCATTTTCAAATTTGTAATTAAATCTTTTTAAGCAAGTATATAGAAGATTTTCTCTTTCCTCCAATCTTTTTTTTTTTCTCCACATACCAAATAAACAGCATGTTTTATAAGACCTGAGATAACATTGGACACTGAAATATAAAGAATGGTGTAAGTATTAATATTCAGGGCTAATACACTGGAAATTCCAAAGTAACAAACAGTTTTTAATGCTTTGTTGCTAGAAAAATTTAATTACACATAAACTATTCCAAAGGGATCCATTTGGGAATGAATATAACATGGTGGCATCATTTCTTTAGGCCTCATTGACCACCCCGCCTGCCCTCCCACTCCTGGTATATGGTCACATGTTGAAATCACTACCTTTGATTAATGGTGTATGTAATTACTGACTATCATGCACCACTCTCTCTGGGTCCCTGGCAATACAAGTTCTCTGTGTGTGTTCCTTAGAATTAAGGGATAAGGAAAAATCCTTAAGGTCTCTAAAAATAACTGACCTATAATTAAGATGGATTTTTTCCACATTCACTTTCTGAGATATGTAGAATTTAGGAGCACTTATTTAAAATAGTAGAGAAATTATCCAGCTGTAGTAGCACAAGCTGGCAGGTAAACACTGAAGGTAAGAAGGCCACATGGCCAGTTCAAGGGTAGCAAAGGCCACACCTTGGTAAGGTGGGCACAGTATTGCACATCTGGAACCCCACAAAGGAGATAAAGCAGGATGACACTCTTTATCAAGGTCAACCTCAGGTACATAGTGATGTCTAGGGCAACTTAGGTTACATCATAGGTCTTTAACTTTCTAGAACACTTCTGCCCATTTCCATGATGAGAAGTCACTCGCTAGAAGAAGAAAAGACAAGGGCTGCTGGTCTTGGACCGATTGCCTGACCTTGGTATTTTGAAGAGGGCTCTCATGGGATGCAGCTCAGCAAGTGGAGGATCTCCATCACCAAGCTCAATAGCTGTGATACCCAGGGACCACGTGTCACATCTAGCATCATAAGTGGTATCTAATTGCTGTTCGCATGCAATCACCTAGAAGACAAAATCAGAAAGGGAAAGTGTCAGGGCCTCAACAAGCAAGGAGCGAAGTTTTCAGGGAGAAATCCAACTGCTTAAGCTGCTAAGTAAAGATAAAAGCAGAAATTGGAAAGGAAAAGGAATGATATAGGTAGTCACATTTTTATTCTGAGCACAGACAATACCATATCAGCTTTGCAGATATATAAGGAAAGGGCCTATGAAAAAGAACAGTTTACAGCAAACAAGAAAAGAAATGGCACCCTAAATGGAATGGTATAAAACACACAGCTAAGGGCTGTGAGGTGTTCTCTCAACAGGCATCTGAGGAGGGGGAGGCAGTCACCCAGCAGCACAGATCCCATCAGCGAGAACCAAAAGTGAAGGGAATCAGAGAAATAAACTGGAGAGCAGTCTAGTTAAGTAGCTTTTAACCTTACTTGCAATTAGAACACAAAAGCACCCTGGGATAAATGAGAAAAATTGGGAAGAAAGCAAACGGCTTAAACCGTTAATAATGAAAGTGTCAACTCAATAAAAATAAATACTGGTAGAAAGGTACGGCAGCTTATTTGAGCCACACTAAATTTTATAACTGCAATCAACTGCCACTAACTAAACATGACAGAGTCAAAACTAGAGGGTAATGGTTTTGCAATACTGTAATACAGTATTATACAGAAAATTATTGTATTAATTTTATAATATTTCTAAATGCGTAAGTACAAATGCAGAAGCCTATGAATTATCATTGTTAATATTGGTGATCACAAAAAGGAAATTCAACTTTACATTGTGAAAACCACTAATCATTATTATTTCTGTTATAGCTGAGATTATAAAATTATTACATCATATTTTCCTTCCCTTTCCTCTGTCCAAATCCTCTCATATAACTCTACTTGTTCTCTTTTAAATTCATGGCTTCTTTCCTATTAACTATTGTTACATCTACATATTTTTATACATATATAGTTTTACAAATACATAAATGCTACTTGTATGTATGTTTTCATGGCTGCCCATTTGGTATTGGATAACCAGTTGGTGTGTCCTTCATTGAGGAAGTCAACCTCTCCTGAGTCCCAGATAGCCAAGGCTACACAGGGAAACCCTGTCTTGAAAACCAAAAAAAGGTAGGTAGACAACTGATATATTAATGAATGATATATAGATACATAACAGATAGTAGAAAGAAGGATAGATGATAGCCAGATGGACAAACGGTAGGCACACGATAGATGATAGATAGACAGACAGATAGATAGATGATAGGTGAGTGGTAGATGATTGACAGATGAATGATACATGATAGATATACTATTCACCAACTATACACACATGAATAATGTATTTACATGTATATTATTGACCTTTAAACATTGATCTCCTTGTGCCTTTCTGCTTATTTCTTGGGAGCTTGCCCACAGCCCAGAACAAAGGCCTATCATCAGCATTTGCCTGCATCTGTCTGCCTCATCCCTGGTCTAAATCCTTTGCTGTCCCGTAGCTCTGTGGCCTTTCCTTTCTCAGCCATGAGAAATATTAAGGCAGTATTGGTCACAAAAGCAGCCATAAAAAAAAATTAGAAAACTAGTGTCTCTTGACTGAAGAATGAATACAGATAATGTGGTATATACACACAGTGAAATCATATTTAAACACAGTCCAAGCACTGATAAATGCTACAACAGGGAGGAATCCTTAAAATAAACCAAGGGAGAAAAGCCAGACACAAGGGACACAAGCACTTATTTTCTAGATGTCTCGCTACATAATTCAGGCCTTAGCCTTTCCCTACTATGAGGATTATCGGCATTCCAGCATGCCTGGTTAAAAGTGTCTTTTATATCACTAATTTTTTCTAGAAACATTGTTGTATCAGGCTAATGCTCATTTTCAATGATAACATACAATCATCTGGCATTACAATTTGGGACACTTCAGGTTTGGGTGAATTTATATTCCAGTTTGCTCAGAACATTCCTGGTTCATTACTGTTGTCCTTGGGTCTGTACACTTATTTTGTGTATTTTTCTACACTGGTATAGTAAGTTGTAACTTGCTGTGTACTTGCTGTGTAACTTGCTGTGATTGCTTGACCCTTCAAACGTGACACACTTACTCCAGGCAGGAAAGAATGGCTTTATGTGACTAAAGGACACCGTCTTTAAAGCACAATTAAATTTTAAAACGCTAATCAAGAATTCTACTCTCTAAGTGATTAATTTTAAAACACTGAAATATTCCTCAATTGTGAACACGCTGTATGTGTTTACTTATTTCCCTTTAATTCTTAGAAATGTGTCATTAAGTGCTTTTATCTCCCTGGTGCCTGGGCTTAAACCCAGGCCCTCATGCATGCTGGGCTCTACACAGAGCAGCTTCTGCACCCAGCAGAAATGTTCTTACTAACAACACAGAAGTAGTGCGTGTGCGATACCGTGCAGCTAGAAAGCTGGCTACTCATAGTATGTTCTTCAAGATCAGAGAGTGTATGCTGCAAAGAGAAGAGACCAGGCACAAGGTAATAACATCAAAACAGTGACTAGCAGTCACATATAAAGGAGTGCTTCTGCTTTATAATAGTGATTAACATAAAAAATAAAGCCTGAATATTTCTCATATAATACTATGGTCGTATGTTCTAATTTATATAAATAAATTACAATATTAGTATTTTATTGACTTCTCACTTTTGTAAATTAAAAAAAATACCAATCTTATGTCAGAACAAATTCTGAAGAGGCTCTTATTTCAGATTCTCTCAATAAATTTTGTGCAGGCTTACATGATTATAACTTCTTTTATTCTCAGGTGTGGTCCCTTTCAAAAAGGCTTTTAACTCATGGGAGCTTTCAAAACACTTATTAACATTGCATCTTTTCCCTATATATTACATTTTAACTTTTAAAAAATAAGTAATAACTGAAGTAACAGTTCAGAACCAGAATCCCAGGTTTTCACTTTCAAACAAATTTAATTAGAAGATTTTGCAATATTAATGCAGCATTTGAATCACTTCGCTCTGTGCTCCCTAGGACATCATATATAAATAGCAGAGCATTCCCCAATGGATGCAGAGAGAGCTTTCAAAAATAAGTGTTCTTCATTGATCAACATAATTAAAAAGATTAAACACATTAAATAGGGACTTTGGGGAGAAGATCTGATTCTTGAACTTTCAGTTATTTTAGCAGTTTATCTACAATCCCCCAAGATAATAATGGGGGAAAAAACCTTCTAAAGTTGCACTTGGTTCCCAGGCTGGAGATTTAATATAAGACCTCACCACATGGGTTGATGAACTCCTCGTATCTTACCTCACAAAGTCAAGGGTTCTCACAGAATGTTTATTATTGTTTAAAAAACAAAATGTAGCCAAATAATGGATGTAAGTGAGGGCACAGTAAAACCACTAAGGTAGACTCCTTCATGAGTGAAAAGAATTAGTGGGGATCAACTGCCAAGGCTATCTATGGCTTGGTATGTGTGGGGGAGTGGGATGCAGAGAGAGAGAAAAAGGCAGAGGGAGAGCAGCAGACTGGGGGTTGCCAGGACTATCTCTTGGGAGCAGAGAAGATATAAAAAATGATGTATTTGGGGGATGGGGCGTCTTGCCAGTTTTAAAGGGTTATGTTGCAGCAGGAGCCAGGCCAATTAGCTGGAACGACTTGAGGCTGTGGGGCTTGATCTGCTGGAGACTTGTTTGAGTTAACTAAGTACAGGTGTCCTCCCCAGATTTAGGGAGGGGGCTGTAAGATGCTACAGGAACGGGATGGTTTTTCCCGGCAAACAGAAACCCGCTGTTCTGTTTCTGAAGATATTGAGTGAGTCCAGAATGCTATTTGCAGGGCAGAGACCTGACAGTGAACGAAGAAGGAGGATACAGATGCCTTGTAACAAAACATCAAATAATAACAATGGGAATATAGTAATAGTAATAAAACACAAAAATAAAACGACATGCAAATATCCACACTACAGATACAAGCCTGACAACTAAAAGTAAAATTTAAGTATTCTCTTTAAGTATTCAATTATTCTCTTTAATTCATCTGACTTGCTCATTCGTCTTTTATTTATTTGCACATTCCTTCCCAGCTAGTTTACCTAGAATCCCCCATGTTCCACCTTGCCCACGCGAACATCCTCACATTACAACAACACAGGAGACATTTTCTTGTGATATATTCCTACACAGTTAGGGAGAAAAAGTATATGTAAAAAGAAAAGACAGAAAGGGTTGAATAACATCAGGCTTGTCTCCCTCAAAACTCTCTGACCTCAGGAGCCATCCAAAATGGTGTTCCTACGGAGGTGTTCAGGCGGTGCCGGGTGCTGCTGAGCTGCGCAGACACACCTAGAGAGAAGAAACGAGATGGTTTCTTGCATTAACTACTCGCGTGAAGAGATTCTAACTGCTATAGACTCTCTTACACACTCACATCAGAAGCCTGTTCCGTCAGAGCGGCCCGTGAACTGAAACATCACCTTTAAGGAGCGAAAATGCAGAGCGGCCCTATTTCTACAGCCACGTCCAAATTCTATGCGACTGTAAGCCTTGCCCGAAGGCTTCGCTTTCCACCCAGTGCCTTCTGCTGCTCTGCCCGTTCACACTGGTCCCTCTCTCTTCTGGAAGTCTCCACTGTAAACTACACGTATCACATAGTTTGACGTGTATTTATTATCCCTATCCTCTGCTTTCCCATGATCAGATTCCGTGGACCAAAGAATGTTGCATACGGTGTTACACACACAGCAGTTGAGTTGAGAATATGCAAACAGTTGCTTTATTCAGGTCACATGCCATCTGACTCCAAGTATCAAACTACCCACATCTACCTAAACCAAAACCTACGACAGCATCTGTTCCTTTCAAAAGTTCAAATTCGTTTCTAACTGTTCAAAACTTCCATAAAATTATGCACACTTATGAGCAACCTCTTGATATTTCGGTATACATACACACGGCAATGTTTAAATCAACTTGGACATGTCTATCTCCTCTGATGGCTAATGTTTCTTTAACTAACACAGTCACAACCACTTCCTCTTGCTTTCTGAAATACACATATCATCTTACACTAGTTAGAATTGGTTCTTTCTTTAGAGAGATTGCAAACTATAATGGACAGGTATAACCAAACACTCTAATCCTAGCTCTACTCCTCCACCTGGTTAGAAATGACTCCTACTAAACGTCATAAAACATGGATGCCTTGCCTTGATTTACACACACACACACACACACACACACACACACACACACACACACACTTCTGAAGCACAGTGCTCCTGGCCTCCACCCAGGCCACTAGCTTTCCCTGTCCTGGCTTAATCAAACACCCTCCCGAGTGAGTCCTGTTAAGGCTCCTCTCTTGCTGCTTATCCCAGCAAAGGAAAGCATTGATTGATATGCCATTCCTTTTAAAACACCATCTACTTTTTACTCTGGGATTAAAGGCCAGTATGGCCAAATAGACACTTCCATGGTGGAATTCTTGGCTAGTCCAGTGGGGACTAAGATCTGTGTCAGTTGCTTCCCTTAATGAATTCTTTAGCTGGGCATAAATATGGTCTTAATTTATTCTTTTTGAAACTTTGCCTTCAAAATATTATTTTTAGAAAACTTATTTACTATATATGATTTTTTCAAATTCAAGGACAATGATCTAATAAATTCTTAAAAGTTCATCCTTAATATTTCCTGACATAATATTTGAAAAAAGCATTATCCCATCTTTTCCAAAATATACCCTTTGTTCCATATATTTTATAATTGAGAAAAATTAAAAATTACTAAGCATTCTATTTTATTTCACATTTTCTATGAACTAAAGGCAATGTAATTAAGATTGGACTGTATAATTTATACAAATAAAATTAAACATTTTAAAATTTATAGTGATTATGAGTTTTCTAAAATTTATTCTAAAGATATTGAATTACTTACGAGAAAACTAAATTATGTTTGACCTTTGGTAATTATTTTTGTCTCAATTTGATAAAGATAGCTTAAGAGTTCAAATGTCATTTAAATGAGATATAAAGAGGAAGTGGGGGTGGGGGGTCAGGGAGAAGGCAACCCATAACCCCCCCCAAAAAATCAAGGTTTCTTCTTATCAGGAAAGTGAAATTAAGCTAGTCAACATCTCTTTTTCCTAGGTATAATGATTATGTCACCAGAATTGTTTTTGTTTGTTTGTTTGTTTGTTTTTTTGATAAGTTGTCACACCTAGTGCTGGGATTTCTAGACAAAGATGGCTTGCGAAGACATGGGAACTGTACATGGGAAGGACATCAAGGATGGAGTCTAGTGGTGTGGCATGTGACCCTGTGATGTCATTATTTTTCTTATACATGTGACTCATGAATAGAGACTCTCAAGGGGGCAAAGTATCAGAGCTCAGCCAAGCAATGAGAAGGCTTTATGTCTCCATCAGGAAAGCTCCCCCCTGAGGGCCAGGTGGCTACAGCTCTCCTTGGAGACCACATCCACAGCATCTCCCTCAGTTCTGTGAGCAGCCAGTGCTGTTCACAACATCCTCACCTAATATTGGTCAGAGTTAGTTTCTATTGCTTACAACAAAGGAACCCAGAATACAAAGTCCCAGTGAGTTTAGACCTTAAGCAGAAAATTCGCAACGACAATAGGCAATCTTGAGTTTTTAAGGCTGAGAGGTTCTGCATACATAGGAAACCACATTACATTTCTAGTTTATAATCATATGGCAGTAAGGATTTTCTGAGACAAACACTTGGCCTCCGGATTTTTGACCGAACAGCTTGAATGAGAAGAAAATTCTAAGGAAGCTCACTGCCTGTAGAAACAGATGCAGTTCTCTATACATTTAATAAGAGGGTGAAATATATTGAGAAACACTTTATAGCCATTTTAAAGGGTGCCATTACAATAATAACTCAACAGCGGTGCAACTATTCCTGAGTGGCAACAATAGTTTGCACACGCACTGGGTTAATATCCCCTACAAAGACCACTGGCAGGGCTGCTACGGACTGCAGCATCCTTAGACTCATTTGTCTTAGTTGGTGTCTGCTGAGATCTTTAAGAAGACAAAGCAAAACAAAACTAAACACACAATACACATCACTCCCCCAGGAGCAAACTCGGCAAACAAGGAAAATACAAAGACACAAATTAAGTAAAAAAAAAAAAAATACAGCCAGGTACAGAGAGGGGTTCTTGAGGATATTGAATGATTGTAACATTAAAAACAGACACACATCCAGTTCTGAGATAGCCGAACCCAGGGAGGCATTGGCTAAATTCCACATTCTAGATACTTCTGCAGTGCCCATTAAATCTCAAGATCATTTTATCCATAAAGTTCAAATCCATAGATAATTTGTTACAAAGTCTAACTTTCATGTGATTGAAACAAAGCTGAGGGGAAGTCATTTTTTGAGGATTAGCTGCACTTCTACTTGCCATAAAGTCCCATAAAAACAAAACGAAACAACAGCAACAACAAAACCAGCTCTGGAGATTTAAAAAAAATAAAACATAACTACGGAAAATTGGGTAAATTACTTTAAAAGGCCACAAGGATCCAAGGCATGAATGAGCTCAGTAGCCCCAGGAAGTAGAAAGATTAGGAGAGGCATTTTGTCCAGAGAGGAATGAAGGGAGTAAGTCACCAAAGGGAATAGTTACATAAGCACCTCAAGAGAGAAGATGCTGAAGGCTGGAAAATTCCAGGCAGAAAAGTTAGAATAGTGAGGTACTATGGAAAGGAGCAGAAAGCCAAAGAGAGATCAGGGCTGAACAGCCAGGGCAACAACCCACTCAGAGTCACAGCCACAAGCACATGACAAGGTTTATGCTAATGATCTTCAGCCTTTTGCTTTGCTGGGGAATTTTCAGGCTATTCTAGGCCCAGCCAAGGAACAGCCTGGCTGTTCCTATTGTATACAAGTCGCACATCCAGGAAGAGAGATGCACTGATCCGGGTGTCCAGGATGGTTCTTCAAAGCTTTAGGGAGATGGCAGAAATATCTAACATGTTATTTCTATGACAATTTTATACAAATGTGGCTTGCTACAACCCTGAGTGGAAAACTCTAAAAATGATGAACAACAACAATGATAAAATTAGATGAATGAGTTAAATTCAAAAACATAAAATGTAGAACTTTTCACTGTAAAAGGCCATAGAATACATCATATCATCGAATAGTTATCTTTCTCAAGTGGAGGTTAAGACAGAGTGATGGTTAAGGCCGTATCTAATTGATAGGGTTATGGTGCACAGATACCTAGTCAAATATTATTGTGGATATTACTGTGGAGATGCTTTTTGGATAGACCAGGATTTAATGTTATGGGTTATAAGCAGACAATGCCTCTGCAATGTGGGTGAGCCTTCATCAGCCGAAGGTCTTAATAGAATCAAGGCTGTGCTTCCAAGAAAAGAAGGGAAAGTGCCCATGGTTACCCTTCGATTGGGCTTGGACTACGAGGCTTATATAGGCTCCCCAGAGCTTACTCTGCACACTGAGGACTGGCTGAGAGTTCTGAACCTTGTGAGCCAATTCTATGAAAGGAGGCTGGTTAGGTTATAGGCATTCTAGCTGCTGCTTTAAGAGAAGCAGATGTTATGTCCTTGGAGGAAATCAGACCACACCCTCTGCATCTCTTTCTGGAAAGAAACTCTGCTGTAGCTTTGGAGCCCTCCCTCCCCTCTGTAGCTGCAAGGTCAGCTCCACTGATGCCCTAAAGGTCCCTCTTGAACATCTTCCTTTTAGAGAGGCAGAAAATTAAACCCTAGAGCATTCAGAAGCAACCACCAGGCTGGGGACCTAGCTCAGGGGTGAAGGGCTTGTCTGTTACACACAAGGCCTGCGATCTGGTCCCCAGCTCTGAAAAAGAAAATGTAAAATTATGACAAATGTGGGGACTCAGATGAGAGAACAGATAACAGGCTTTAGAGGAGTCCAAGGGGATTTTAAGTTTGTATTTTTTGGGCTGACCCTTGGCAGAAAGAAAGCAAGCAAAGGCATGCATGAGGATACCCACATCAGCACACCCTGGAGAAGAATCTACTTTTCAGAGATGCCACATCGTTAGACTTAAACATATCATTTCAACAGCAAAAACAAATCCAAAGGCATACAAAGGACACGGGTAATAATGACAAAGAAAAAATTAAGAAGCCCACAAAAAAGCGTGCCTGAGAAAGAACAGCACAAGAATGGGCTTGAAGCAGAACTACGCAAATGTGCTCAAAGAATAAATAGAGACACAGAAATATTTGGGTCTAAGTGAAATTGCAGGCAAACATGAAAAAAAAACAAAACAAAACCTAAGAGGAAACTCCATGTGATAGTTAATTTTGATTGTCAAATTTATTGACTGGCGAAGCAGTTATAGCAACCTGTGGGTGTTGTCCCCTTTGGGGTCAAACGTCCCTTTTACAGGGGTCACCTAGGACCAGCAGAAAACACAGACACTCTTAACAGTAGCAAGATTACAGTTATGAAATAGCAACTTAATATTATGGTTGGAGGTCACCACAATGTGAGGAACTGTATTAAAGGGTCTCAGGAAAGCTGAGAACCACTGACCTAGAGCATTAATGAGGTCTGCTTTTGGGTTGTCTGTACACGTGTTTCCAGAGAGGTTTAAGTGGACAGGGAAATCTCACCTAAAAGGGAGGTAGGAGTGTACCATGGGCTGCAGTCCCAGGCGGAATAGAAAAGTGAAAAGGAGAAAGCATGCTGTGGCCTAGCGCTCCCTGCCCTCTGCTTTTCTGTCTACCTAGGACGAGGATTCCTACCTGTTTATCCTTGACACCGTTTCATCTACTATGTCTTTACCACCATTGTTGTCCTGTCTTAAAATGTGAGCCTGTTTCTGTCTGGTATTTCTTCACAGCCATGAAGGCAAAGTAACTAAGTACACACTTGTGTGAAAAGTACAAGCGCAAAGATTTAAAAACTTGAGCAGGTAAAAAGAGTCAGTGAGTTTGAGGGAAGACAACTGACATTTCAATCGTGCAAACACAATGAAAGACTGAGGTGAACAGAGCCCAAGAGTTTATAAGACACCACTGAGAAGATAAAACAGGGCACGGTAGAGATCTAAGGAGGAGGGGAAAAAGGCAGGGGGAGATTACTTAAAACATAATAGCCAAAATGTTTCTGAATTCTATGGAAGACATGAATGAACATGTATGAAGGTTAATAATCTGTAAGTCAAGGACAGTGTTATGCATCCACACCTCCACCAAGACTGTCTGAGACAGAATCTTCGAACAGGGTCCCACCATAAGCAGGGACTTTGGGGCAAGAGAGAGGTAAGGAACTGAAAACTTTAGAACTCTCTTATTCAATAATTCTATACCTGCTAAATTATCATCCCCCCAAAAAGGAGGAATTCAGATATTCCCAGGTCAACAAAAGCTGGAAGGTTTTGATAGAGTGGCGCTTTCTTGGTGGGAAGTTGAAAGGAGTTCTGCTTACTGTAAGGATCCTACAGGATGACCATGAGCAGCACACAGACTGAAAAGGTGCTGCCATTTCCATTGCTGTGTTGTTGTTTTTAGAGACAGGGTCTCACCATCAAGCCCTGCCTTGCCTAGAATTCTCTACATAGACCAGCCTGTCTTGCAACTCACACGCACACAGATCTCCCTGCCTCTGCCTTCAAATGCCAGGATGAAAGATGTGAGCCACCACACCTGGCCCTACATTTTTATCTTGACTTAATCCCTGAGTTAGTTAAAAATTGGCAAAGGAAGCCAGGTATAGTGGTACATGCCTGTAATCCCAGCACTCAGGGAAGCAGAGGCAGGTAGATCTCTGTGAGTTCAAGGCCAACCTGGTCTACAAAGAGAGTCCAGGACAGCCAGGACTACACATAGAAAGCCTGCCTTGGAAAAAAAAAAGTTGGCAAGGGAGAAACAAGGTTTTCATTTCATTGTGTTTTGTAATGCCTGCCCCATTTGGTAATAAGCAAACTGCCCCAAACAATGCCCTTTACATCCTCAAACAGTCTGTAATTACTACAAAGAAGGCTATTCCTACGTTATAATCATCAAAATTGCTAGGTCTTAACTCATATACTTCTGACATGTAATCTGCAAACCTCAAGTTTCAAGAACAGTTCCAAAACTGCTCATTATAACAAAACCAAAATGCACCCAAGATACTTTCTCTCTTTGCGATGCCTTATCTCCCTGATCAGCAGTCCAGCCAGCTCCTCTATCATTCACTGCATCTCAAAACCTGTGTAGTTTTCAAATTTGAGGCCTATTAGCTCATAGACTGTTTCCCCGTTTGAACTGGTGGATATCGCCTCAATATTTGAGCTTTGGTGGGAATACAACAGATGTGACACCGGTTAACTGATTTTGAATCCTCTTGTGACCAGTCGTGTTCCCTCTGGCTGCTTGACGCTTGCCTGTAGTCTTCTCCTTCATGCCGTTTCTCTTCCGATGTGTCTAATAGACATTTTGTGAACAAGTATTTCACGCCTATGAGACTATCCTGTTTCTAATTAGAATTTAACCCATTAATATAGGCATCTACTGGATAAGTTAATTATTACTATGGAAACAGACAAATGATGACTTAAAAGTCCATTCTTCCTTCTATCCTTATCTGAGATACAAGGCGTTCACTTTCCTCTTCTATACGTGTGCATATGTACGGCAGGATGGACTAACAGACTTCTCTATTTTGTTCAGCTGATTTCCTTGATCCTCTCAGATGTGGTGATGGGGCCTCGCTCCATGTTAGCATCTTTGACGTGTGCCCTCACTCACTGAGACATTTTTCAATGTTTTGGACAAAGCAGGTTTCAAGCTATCTTATTCAGCCCTAAAATCATTCTTTCTCTAAAAGCCCTTGCTTCCTCTTAGGTGGGACTTGCTACTTTAAAACCAAGGTCCACCATTAGTGGAGATGGTGAGGGAAGGCTCCTCTCTCTCTCTCTCTCTCTCTCTCTCTCTCTCTCTCTCTTTCTCTCTCTCTCTCTCTCTTTCTCTCTCTCTCTCTCACACACACACACACACACACATTTCACAACACACGCTGTGCTTTAAAATAATGCTTTTATTTATTCTTTGAAAATCTCATGCATTTGTTCACATTCATTCCCCTCCCCCATCTCCTCTCAAATCCTCCCCCACCTCCCCAAACATCCAACTTCACATCCCCTCTCTTAAAAAAAATAAACAAAAACAAAAATAAAAACAAACCAACAAACAAACAAAAAACAGGAACTCTACCTAGTTTGTGTTGACTGACCTCTCCTGCGCATGGGGCTTATATTCTTATACTTTGTTTATACCTACACATATATATTTATCCCTCTTCATATTTGCAATTCTTTTTTTTTATCAGGCAGAACCCTGGTTCCTATTGTTCTGGCTAATTCCTGAGGCTATCAAGGCTGCAGTGTCTCCTCACCACCCTCACCACTATGCAGATGCTATCTTTACCTCACTTTAGGCCTGAAAACCCGCTTGACATCACTAATACCACCCCTCATAGCTGTCCTTCTTGTTCCACTTGGGAACTCAACACCCAGTCCCCTGCCACCATGATCACCACCCTCTTAGTGTGGACATCTTTCTTACCTCTGTTAGGATCTAAACGGTGTGGAACTGCATCTATTTTCAGTGCTTGCCTGTCCCACCTACTTACTAATGGCTCTTGTTCCGAATTCTTGAGATGAGAGAAAGGGTAAGGGTAGTTCTAGTTTTAAATTTCAAGTTCACCTTCCTCATTTGACTCTAACAAGTGGCTTATTAATGACTAAGTCACAACTACTCTTTGACCCACATTATGCAGCCCTGAAAAGGGATTTAGTATAAAATGGGGCATGTGGATAATGAGAGATTTAAAGGCATAAACTCTTCTGTCATAAGAACAGTGTCTAAATAAATCACGAGCTGTGTATCTCATACTCCTGTTCTGAAGTGCTAAGTGTCCTGTTAGAGATGAAGCTCCCTGGGAAATCCCGGCAGGGAGGAAAGCGGGAGCTGCCTTCAAACTGTGTCTCTTGATCACTTTCCATTCAAGATATGGATTGCTGTTTTTCAACATTAGTTGACCTGCCTACAGAAGTCGATCTCCCGGGAGCTCATTTTATTTATTGACTGACCGTGCACCCGTGACTGCTGATGCAGCTCATTCAAAATATTCACCAGCTCGCTAATCTTGTAGCTCTCTGAAGGCTCTGGTGGTTTCCTGCAATCCTGTGTCTCACTTAACAACAAAGACTGTTTTCAGACAGACTATGTTTCTGCTTAGTATTATCAAGCCAAGTCTTACTTTTTGTGTAATTAGATTTCTTTATATTTAAAATAACACTGACATTGCTGTAGTAAAGGGCTATTTATTAGAAACATAACAACCATGAGTCAGATATTTAAAAGGAGACAAAATGCAAATATTCTGATTTTTAAATGGTCTTATGTTTTTGAGAAATTCATACATGAGCATTGCATCTACCTCATTCCTGTCCCTCCCTCTCCTAGCTCCAACTCCTCCTGCCCTTTTCAAAGTCATGGTTTATTTAATTGTTATTTTTAAATGCATATACATATTTGTTCATAGACCCATATTTATCTATCACATGTCACAAAACAAGTCTAAATGGATCAAAGACCTCAATGTGAATCACGGCATGCTAAAATTGCTAGAAGGAAATAGAGGCAGCATCTGCCAAGGTACAGGTATAGGGAAGGGCTTTCTAAATTAGGATTCCATTTGTCTAGGAATTAAAATGTTTCCTAAGCTTTGCCCAGTGTTTGACTGTGAGTCTCAACATCTATTTCTAACCACTGTTGGGGGAAGCCTCTCAGAGGACAATCTTGCTAGGCTCCTTTCTGCAAGCACAGAAGAATATCCTTAATAGTGTCAGGGGTTGGCTCTCTTCCACAAGGGGGTGGGTCTTGGGTTGGGCCAGGCATTGGTTCCCTCAGTCACTGCTCTATCTTTATTCCTGCATATCTTGTAGGCAGGATAAATTTTGTGTTGAAGTTTTTGTGGGTAGATTGGTGTCCTCCTCCCTCCGGTTGGAGGCTTGTATAGTTAGACGGTGTGGTGTTCTTTTCAGTGCCCATGTGGCGGGGAAGAATAAAACAACTTGGAGGAGCTCTGCAAGAACAACAGAGCCAACTAAGCAGAGCCAAGAGGGGCTTGGGGAAACAAAAGCACCAAGGACCGTGCATGGACTGTACCTAGGCTCCCAACACAGACGTAGCTGATGGGCAGCTCAAGTTTCAGGTGGGTCCCTTTGGAAGGGGAGCAGGGGTGGGGGTGGGGGCGCTGTCTCTGACATGTTGTCTGCTTTTTGGTCTCTTCCCCCTTGTGAAACCCCCTTGCCAGGCCAAGGGGAAGAGGATGTGACTTGATGAGCTGGGGTGGGTGGGCAAGCAGGTGGTGGGGGGTGGGGGCGTGGGGCTCCTGTTTTCTGAGGAATATGGGAGGGGTGACTGGGAAGAGGAAGGATGGGACTGGGAGGAGAGGAGGAAGGAAGCTACCACAGGGGACATAAACTCAATAAATTAATTTTAAAGAAGAAAAGAAAGCAAGCTAAACACACAATGAAAAGCAAAAACAAAACAGAACTAAAACAAAAAGCATTTGTTTTTTTTTTGTTTTTTTTTTTATGCTTAATGCTTCCATGTTTTTTCTTTTTGCTTTTTTAATCATATATCTCTTTTAACACATACATTTGTATTATTACACATAAATAAAATAAACTACATACAGCAGAAAGAATCACAAGACAATCATGAGTTATATAAATGTTACTTTCATAGGGATTTGACAAAAAGCATTTGTAAAGCCAAGGAAACAATCAACGAAGTGAAAAGGAAGCCTACACGTGGGAGCAAATCTTTGCCAGCTACGTATCTGTCAGAGGGTTAAATCCAGACTATATAAAGAACTGAAAAGACAAAGACTGCGGAAGACGGACAACACAACTAAACACCGAGCTATGGATCTGAGCAGAGTTATCAGAAAAATAAACATAAAAACTAAAACTGGTTAAAATATGCTCGGCATCTTTAGCAATTAGGAAGATGCAAACTAAAACTGCTTTGAGATGCCATCTTACTCTACTCAGAATGGCTAAGGCCAAGAAAAGAACTTGACCACAAACACTGTTGGGAGAAGAGGATTCACTGCTTGTGGGATTGGAGGCTGGTGCAGCTACTCTGGCCACCAGTGTAGAGAAGTCTCAGAAAGCTAAAAATAAATCTCCCATATGACCCAGCAATACCATTCCTTGACATAAGCCCAAAGAACTCAACATCCTCCTCCACAGACGCTCGCTCACTCATGTGGCTTCTACTCTAGGACACGGAGACAACCTAAGTGGCTTTAATAGATGGGATAATGCAAATGTGGTTCATATACACTCTGGAATAACACTCACCTGAAGAGAAAAATGAACTCATGAAACTTTTAGGTTAATTGGTGGAAGCACAACATATTATACTGCGTGAAACCACCCAGATCCAGAAAGGTACACGTTGCATGTTCTCTTCTGCTGGTGGTACCTAGCCCTGGACACTTAGATGTGCATACATGACCTAGAGTAACAGCCACCTACTATCATCAGCATCCTCTAATGAGCTCAGAGTACATTTCAGGATGCAAGAAAGTAAAGCTAAGTTTACTCTAAATCCTTTTGTTCCAAGAAGCTGCCAGCACTGAAAACTCGATTTACACATAAAATGAGGGATTGCTTCGGGGGTTAGCTGTTGTAGTTTGTGCTTTACTCTACTTTACTCTTTCTGCTCCCAGGCAGCATTGCTACACCCTACCACCCTCATGTTTTAATTCATAAGAACGCTACTGACCATCTGAGTGAACCAATTCCTGTATCTGTTTAACCTGAAGAGAAGGCATAAAAGCATTGTGTTGTATGCTTAATGTGATATGACTTGGATATTGGACACCAGGAAAACATTTAATAAACAACTGGCCTTGTTTCTAATGACTGATGAAAGTCTACAAACAAAATAACCTAAAAGCAAATATCTCATTTTGTTTTGTTTTTTTTTGTTTGTTTTGTTTTTTAATCCGTGTATAGCAGGTTACAAAGATGTCATACAAGGTTACAGGTCTGGGAGCAAAATCTGTTTTGACACAGTGCTTGCCTGAGATATGTAAGGTTTAACACTACACAACAAAACGAACATCAAAACCAAAGCACCCATATTACCTATAATCTAGGTAGACGTTTTTAATTGACTTTGGAAAATATCTCTGAAAGTAAATTTGTCAAGGCCACTGGCATATAAGAGTTTTCTTTAATGTCTGGAGATGTTTGATTATAGTCGCTTCTTAAATATCTTTCAATATAGGTTACGCAGTTGAGAGCATGGAGATTATGAGCTCTCAAGTTCATTGTTGGGGTTTGGGCTAGTTGCTGCCCAAATGAGCAGACTCACACCCCCCCAAAACGTTTGTAACCTTGCCTAAGAACTTACTCTCATTTAGCCAATAAAAAGCCAACATACCCAAGCAGGGCAAATGGGATAGGCATAGGTAAGATTCCCCAGGCTGATCAGACAGAGAAGTTCTTAGGAGAGGAAGCTGGTCAGAGACTGAGGAGAAAGAGAGGAGGAAGAAGGCTGCACCATGGGTTAGGTGGAGGAGAAGCACATGGCCAGCGTGGATGGAGGGTTTGGCCCAGATGAAGGGCATTAGCTAGTATTTGGGATTAAGGAGGAAGGTAGCTCAATGGAAATTATTAGAAGTAGATGGCATGGGATTGGGACAGAATATGGGATACCTGCCCCAATATGGGATGTAGTTTAGGGAACTAATATCTGTCCTGCCACAGGTCAACTAAGGCTATTTTAAAATATAACAGATATCTGTGTCTTCATTGATTGCTAGCAGGTTAGAGAACACTGCTGTAATAATAATGAGTCTAATAATAAATATTTATTAGGCCTTATATTTATATTAACCACAACAGTTCAATATCAAGTTCTCCACTGGGTGTGTCTTAGAATGGAGACAGCATTGTTTTCTACATAGAAGACTGGTCCTGCCTGGGGAGCAATGGAGCAAAGTGTTCTTGCATTGTTCTTGCATTTTGAATGCCCGACCATTCAACCTAGACCGGCTGCATTCAGTGTATGAATCAGGTATTCATGTCAATCTCATGACTGCTCAACAGTTTGCAAAAGTTCAAGTGGGATAAACAATACTGTGCAGTGTATATTGGGTAGACATGCTAACTCTCTGAAAGCCAAGCTTGGCTAACTCAAGGGCATTACAGACTTGGACTTCCTGGTAATTTCTAAAATTAATCAGTTAATTTTTTCGAGGTTCAGTTTCTAGAATGCAAAAATGAAACTAAGTTTTTTAATTCAATTTATATTCTGTGACTTTCTATGGCCAAAGCAGTACTTCTGCAGAACTGAATGAGGTACAGTCTTGATTCTGAAAGGCTGTCAATCTACTTATATTTCTAAGTGTCTTAATTTGCCTGTAAAGACCACATAATTCTATGTGATAAAATTTGAAAAAAACAAACAAGGAAACTCACAGGATCTTGAAGCACAAGGTGGACACCTTGCCCAGCTGGAAGGCACAAAGAAAGAAAGGAATGCCTAAAAGCAACACCGAGATGTCCTGGAATACTGTCACCACTGTCACCACTGTCACAGGTTTAGAAGTTCAAACATGGCAAAGTACAGAATCACCTTTGAAGTGAAAACATCTTTCCAGATAAAGCACAGTATGTATCTTGGGCTATAACACAGAAACAAAACTGGCTTAGTAACCATGGGCATTTAGTATGTCACACAACAGAGGAAAGGCAGCCAGGAAAGTGGCTCAATCATGCCATCCAGAACCCCCTCTGACTCTATCCTTGTTCAGCTGCGCCTTCTTCCGAAGGTAAAAAGGTCAACAAAGATCTTATGGGCATCATGGTCAGACACATACAGAATGTCAGGAACACCTCTCCCGGTGCCTCCTCTTAGAAGGCGGGGGATATTCTTCAGTGCTCTTTGAAGAGCTCCCTCACCTCAAAATCGTGGATGTGGACACGTGTTTCTTCATAAGCAATCCCTAACAGAGGCCAGGGAATTCTCAGAATAGGCTTAGAGTAGTCATCTGGGATGCTGCCCGGCTGGTAGACAAACTGCACACAAGCATATAAGTTATGTGGGGACTAAGCCGGGTGACTCAGAAGCCAGGAGGCTTGTTTGCCAAATTATCTGAATGAGATTCTGATTTGTTTTCCTACTTTCAACTCAGAAAAGGTAAGCCTGTTGGAAAGCAATAAAAAAAAATCACCCTGGTCCTTGCACACTTCCAAGAAAACTTACCAAAATCTACTAGTTTTACTCCACCTTCAGTGGTCAACAGAATGTTATTTCCTTTGACATCGCGGTGGATAGTCTTGTTGCTATGCAGATGCTGAAGTCCCTGGAAGGTGGAAAATGTATAATGAGTCTTATAAGTGTAAAACAAAGAAACAGTTTTCAGAATCAATACCAAACACGTGTTAAAATCAGCATCCAAAACCCAGTGTTTTTGCATTGAGTTAGTCAAATCCAACCGTATCATTTCCAACTTGGACAACATAGTAAGTCACAAAATAAGAGCACACTTCTGAGCTTTACTCCAAAATATCTTTTTAAAATTATGTTTGTGTATGTATTTATTTATTTATTTATTTATTTATTTATTTATTTATTTATTTATGTGTGCGAGTGCACACATGTGTGTGCAAGTGCATGTGCAAGCATGTGCGTGTGGAAGTCAGTTCTCTCCCACTATGCAGATCACCTCAGGTCATCTGTCTGGCAGCAGGCACCATTACCTGCTGAACATCTCGCTTGCTTTCCAAAGCCTTAAAAATGTGTTGATTCCAACAATGGAAAATATTCTAGATACACTTATTTAAGATAGTGGCAAAGAAAAAAATAGCAATTAGAAAAATTATTTTCTACCTTTATAATTTTTTTTTAAAAAGATGCTTAAGAGTAGAAATCAGGATCCTACCAACACAGACAAAGTTGACTTCTAATAAGGAACCCAAATTGTCTATGTTAAATATTCAGGCTGCACAGGAGCCTGTTCTAGTCAATACTAAAAATGGGATCCACATTTTTATTAGTTAGAATTACCTCCTAATTATTGCACAAAGAATTCAAATGGCCTCACCATTAGTGCTTCATGTAAAATATATGCAATTATAGGCTCGCTCATTCTTTCTCCCCTCTTCAAAAATCCTTTCGCCAGATCGGTCACTGAGCCTCCGCTGCACAGCTGGAAATGAACGCATTGGATGGACATTAGTATGAGCACAGTGTTCTAAAGCTCTTACTGTAAAAGATTTTCTTAAAATGCTTCAAAAAAGTGTTCCAGCCTCCTATTGTAAGCAGTCTGCTAAATGGCCCTCATTATCCTCATGATCTCACAAATGAAATGAAAAATAGAGACGTGTGCTCACATAGGACTGAGAGCTAGAATTCAGTTTTCATGTAAATTAATTTTCAGAAGAGAACCTCCTACTTAAATTTAAGGATAAGAAGTATGATTTTACAATTTATCCCCCAATTTAGGACATAAGCCTCAGAAGCTATACTGACTTCTGATATTTCAATTAATAGAGTTCAACAGTGTCAATGGAAACCTATCACTTTAAATGTATACAGACTTAAAAAGAAACAAACCTTCTTTTAGGCAAAATTGAGAAATACACTGAAATAAAGATGACAAATAAAACTCTAGGAAACAATTTGGAATATTCTGTTGCCTGTACTCCCCAGTACCCTCCTTCTCTGACACAAAAGCAGAGAGAATCTGAACAGACAAGAATAAAGTCTGCAGTAGAGAACCCTTTCATATCTGGGCTCTGCAAAATTAAGTGACATTAAGTCCCACTGACAACTTTCAAAGGAGGCATCCATCTCCAGCATGGACCAACACTGATATAGCAAAGGAGATGAGAAGGTCACTGGGTGGGTGGGTCTGGACCAAGGCAACACCTCAAGGATGCTTGGATTCTACAAGCCCTTGGTCCCCTGATACCATATACTATGGACTCTGCCTTAAGCCTTGTTCTCAGCCAGGGATCTTGTCTGTGCTTTCTCTTGCCCCAGCTCTGATCTCCTGCTCCTCGTCCGTCATCTCCATCTGTATCACAGCATCACTGCCTGGAATCCCAGAGAGCCACCATTCTGACCCTCCAACTCACACACAGGCTGGGAAGAGGAGTGAAAGCAAATTTATCTTTAGTGTCCTATTTTGAAATACTGAATGAACTTTTCCCCAACATCTTTCCTAATTTTACTGGGACGCTGAACACTTCTAGATTAGATAGTAACAGACAAGATGGGCACTGGGCACACTGGCACACATTACTCATAAGCCTCACCATTTTGGGAAGTAGGCACCATCATCTCCATATTAAAGGTGAATAACTGGGAGCACATTCATAATTTGTTTCTTTCTTCACTCAAAGACAATTTCCAGCTAATGTGCGGTTATGTATAGCCTAGTATTTCCAGGTCTGTGGTTTCTTTTATATCAGGAAGATGAGCATAATAAAAGTGCTGCTATCCTGTATGCACCATACAGGGTCAGGCTGCCTCCACCATAGGCTGGCAGGGTCTCTTACAAAATTATTCCTGCAACATCTGCAAAGAAACTGAGTCCTTTAAAATGCCAGGCCATTCTTCTACAATAATGGTTCTCAACTTTCCTAATGCTGCAACCCTTTAACACAGTTCCTCATGTTGTGGTGACTCCAACCATAAGATCATTTCCACTGCTACATTGTAACTGTAACTTTGCTACTACTAAGAATCATAACGTAAATAATGGCATTTTCCAATAGTCTTAGGCAGCCCCTGTGAAAGGGCTATACAGTTCAAAAGAGCCACTACCCACAGGTTGAGAACCACTGTGGTAAAGGGACCCAGACATTAGAAACTAGTTGGCAACTTTCTGAAAAGCAATGCTAGAGAGTCCACTCTTTCCTTCCTTCCTCCCTCCCTTCCTTCTTTCCTTCCTTCCTTCCTTCCTTCCTTCCTTCCCTCTTCTCTCTTCTTCTCCTCTTTCTCCTCAGCTGCCTCCTTCCTCTCTTCTTCTTTTGCAATGTGTAGACCTCCCTGGTTGTACATTCTGTGGTTGACTAACATAAAAGAAATATGAACATGTCCAAAGAAAGTGAGGTCACTTATGTCAGCCTGACCAAAAATAAAGAGGAAAGGCTCACATGCACTGCTCTTTGACTTCTTCTATGACCAAAAACTGTCAGGACCACAAACCTACACAGAGGCCACCTGCTTCTCAGGCACATCTGCCCAGAGCTGCACAAGCTCAGCCTCAGACTGGTGCCACTGCTCTGTTAACCACTCTGCCGTGGATTAGCATCCAAGACAGCTAATGTACCTCGCTACTTTTTGTCTTTAAAAGCTTCCTTCTTGTCTTTAGCTGTTTGAATGTCCTGAATTAACTCTGGTCATTGCATTGCCATTGTGGACTCTCTTGTTCTGAAACAAATATTAGTATTGGGAGAATATCTTTGGCTCATTGTTTTGTTTAGGTCGACACCAACCGCTCTTAGTGAAGAAGTTTAAATTCTGGCTTCTTTTATTTAGCATAGTGAGCTCCAGATCCACCCATTGCTTCTTTATAGACAATATTTATATATTGTCTGAATGTTAATTATTCTCCTCCTCTTCCTCCTCCTCCTCTGCTGGTAAACACCACTGGATGGAGGGCCACTATTTACTTATTAAAAGAAGGATACCTGATTATTACTACTTTGGGGGATTTAGTAATATATCATTATTGGCTTGTAAATGGCAACAAATGCACCTCTCTTACGTAAAATGTCAGGACAGAGGAAATCTGAGTAAAGGAGGTTTCTCACCTGCTCTATATTTTCAGTTTAATCTTTCTGTAAAACCCAAACCACGGAAAACCTAATATCTGTTCAAGCAAGTAAGCAAAATCCCAGCTGCTAATACTGACACAATGAAAGGCCATATAAAACTTACTCAAGTTTAATTAAAAAATCATACCATTTTCCAGTGTGCTCTCAGAAATTATGTATTCTTGGTTGACTTTTTTTTCCCAACTCATTTTTGCTCTTTCACAGTTTTTAAACATGGATATAATGAATTTTGGTCATTTTCACTCCCACCGCCCTCTCTCATCCGCCATTCCTCTCTTGTTGAGACCCCTCTTCCCAACAGATCGCCCTTCTACTTTCATGTCTTTTTGTTTGTTTAGTTGGTTGGTTTAGTGGTATTTTGTTTTTGTTTGTTTTTTTGGTTGTTTGAGACAGGGTTTTTCTGTGTAGTGCTGCTTGTCCTGGACTCACTTTGTAGACCAGACTGTCCTCAAACTCGCAGTGATCTGCCTGCCTCTGCCTCTGGAGTGCTAGGAATACAGGCGTGTTCAGTTAGAGTCACTTGCATGAGTGGAAGTGGAAGGTTATTTAATGAAAATTGGACAATGGAAGAGAAGGGCAGTCTTCCCTGGCAACCACTAACTGCCAGCTCACCTGCAGGGTTGAATTTTACATCCAGTATGTTTTTACAGAAGTGAGGTGCTGACGTGGAAGTATTCTTGATGTGACACATACAGATAGGAGTTCATCATAACAACAATTATAGTCAAATGTATTTCAGAAGAATCACAACTTATTTCTTCACATTCCACAAATACTTGTTGAGTTATTGGCATATACAAAGGTTTTCAGGCAGATCAAAGATGACAAGGACACACACCAGTGGTTTTCAAGTCTACTTTCAGGGATACCTCACTTTCTATGATGGGGTTGGCAAGGAAACCGCTACTGGCATCTAGCGGTTTTGTCATGATGCCAACCATTCAAAAGCTCAGAGAACAGCCCTCTACAATGTAGAATCACCCAGGCCAAAATGTCAACAGTGACAACAGCAACTTCATTAGAGGAATAAAAACCAAATACATGGATCATGTTATATTTAACCTAAGCAATTTCACATTACCAAGAGAGAGGGAAAGCAAATTCATGCTAGGAGGTCAATTCCCACCCCCAAAGTATATAGCATTGCAACATAATGTGAAAACAGAGTCTGGATGCTCTTTAATTAAACAAACTTGAAGTATAATTTTCCTGAATCAGGGCTACACTAACTGAGAACATCCTCAACCATCTAACACACAGACATGAGCCGAAACAATCAGGACACAAGGGAAGGTATTCTGTAATCAACATCGTGGCGCTTCCAAAGGGCAGCTTTTGCAGGCCTTCTGAATGCATTCAGTACTTTTAAAGACAGATAACAAGATTTTTTTTAATAAACTGAAATTTATGAAAAAGGATTATTAATACCTGTAGGAAGAAATTCTTACTTTTGCTGTCTTTCATGTGCTTTGTTCGTTACCAGTGTGCTTTGAGGTCATCTGCTAAAACAGCCCATGTTCTGCCCTGAGACACAGAAGCACACCTTCGTTTCCCAGTGCTCACTCCAGTTTGGTTCTATTTGTTTCACAGAAGTGCTGTTGACATTCAAGCTTGAGTCTTTCTTTAGATGTGTGCTACGTCAGGGCATGTAGGGAATGCGGTGGCAGTGATGGCCTCGTTTTACACTGCCATGAGCAATGAAAAGGGTTCAGATTGCTCCACAACCTCCTCTGTTCCCAGCATCATTGGCCTCTGTAAGCCCAGCCGTTTTAGTGAATATCAAATAGCATTTGTTTGTGCTTTTAGCTTGATTTTCCTCAAAGCCTAAAAGTGTTAAACAGATGTCTTGTAAGTGCTTCTGTAAAGTGCTTAGGGTGGGTGCATTTTAGTAGGTGAGGTTTTTATTATTCCTACTCTCTAGGAGTGTTCAAAACATGGGCCCTGAATTTTGGCACACATTTAGATGGTCCACACACACCCCCCAACATATACTTTTACCATAGTAAATGCAATTATGGTCTGAGACCTTTTTTCTTTCAGCAAATTTATTTGAACATTTCAACAAGCTAGTTCTTTGGAACGAATCCCTGTTTTTTGTTTTTTTGTTTTGTTGTTGTTGTTTTTGTTTTTGTTTTTGTTTTGTTTTTTTTTTTTTTTTGCCAGTGTAAGGCTGGCCTCCAAACAGAAGGCAAAAAACCCAATTCTCTTTATAATATTTCACAGGGTTTTTGTTTCTTTTTTAATTCTACTATAAAGCATTCATGGATGCAGTATCTAGTAATCTAAACATTCATAAAAACCAGAGAAGCAGAGAATATTTACAATAAGAACAGAGGGCACAGAGCTGTGTGCAGACCACCTGCATTTCTCACAGTCTCCCAAGCCTGTGCTCTAGAAGCTACGTTCCAGGTAAGGACAAGGGGTCTCCTTCCTTTGCTGTGTCCCCATCCACAGGACAGAGGCCCTAATTCTGGTGCCCATGCTGCTAACACTTACTCCCACCCAGGCTTGTTCATGAGGTATAGGGTACAAGGCCAGAAGAGACAAGCTGAGAACAGAGGTTACATCCTTTCTCAGGAAGCAGGTGTCTCTGCAGGAGATGTGGGTCTCGGCCTCCTTTGGCAGCTCTGAAACAGTGGACCAGAGATTTTTGCCCACAGCCAGCCCTAAGAACAGAGGGCTGCAAAATTCTACCCAATGTTCCTAATAGTATTTGGGAGAGAGTGAGAAGTTCGAATCTAAAAAACCTTTTGAAAATAGTGAAGATTCTGGTAATTGCAAGGTGGTGTGACACTCTGTGAGAGCAGCAGGCTAACTATAGACTGTGCAGTTTAGGAGACAAGATCAAAGAAACAGCTAAGAACTCTGCTGGGGTCCTCGAGACTACTCACAGAACATGTGCTGGTGCTTGGCTGATCAAGCTGTGAAGCAATTGTTTGCCCTAGGACGTTGCTGAAATCCACAGAGGAATTAGCAGACCATGGAGTTCAACAGCTTGGTGCCATACAGAGGCAGACTGGCTAAATAGAAAAATCAAAGAAAGATACAGTTGGGGCTGGAAAGATAGCTCAGTTGGTAGAGTGCTTGCTTCACAAGTACAGGAACCTGAGTCTGATTCCCAGAACCAATCCATAGGTAGCCGAGGTAGCACAGGGTGCAATTGCAGCACCTAGGAGGCGGAGAGTCAGCAAGATCCTCGGGGCTTGCTGACTTTAGCCTAGTTGGTGCATCTGGAACTCATGAGAGACCATGTCTCAACAAAAAAGCTAGACAGAGCCTAAGGGATAACACCTGATGTGTCTGGCTTCCACAGAGCCACACGACCAGAGGCACGCATCCACATACATAAAAGCATGCTCCCCAATCCTCAGAGGTAGGAAGAAGTACCTGTTAAAAAGCACCATCATTCTTGGATAACTGTGACTATGTCAAATCAAGGCCCTCTGAGGAGTAATGTGAGGGTAAATCTATTGGATTTCCTCCATTAAACAAACAAGTCCAAACAGCAAGTCCTCTGAGAGAATTAGCATTTAGAATTCCTACAACAGGGTTGCCTAAAAAATGTCCAGTTTTTAGTCAAAATACTATGAGACAAAGGAAGAAATAAGAAAATGCTACTCTATAGACATGAAGAAAAGAGAGAGAGAGAGAGAGAGAGAGAGAGAGAGAGAGAGAGAGAGAGAGAGAGAGAGAAGGTAGCCAGGGCTGTATGTGAAGATGCACCAGTAAACAAAGGCATGAAAGCAGGAACGAACAAATGTGTTGAAATTGTAAGGGAAACCATTGTTTTTTTTTTTCTTTTTAAAGATGTTTTTATTTATTTATTTATTTATTTATTTATTTTATTAATTTATTCTTGTTACATCTCAATGTTTATCCCATCCCTTGTATCCTCCCATTCTTCCCTCCCTCCCATTTTTCCATTATTCCCCTCCCCTATGACTGTTCCTGGGGGGGATTACCTCCCCCTGTGTATGCTCATAGGGTATCAAGTCTCTTCTCAGCAACCTGCTGTCCTTCCTCTGAGTGCCACCAGGTCTCCCCCTCCAGGGGACATGGTCAAATGTGAGGCACCAGAAGATCTTTTCCCAGTCTGTAGGCTGTCGCTTTGTTCTCTTGACAGTGTCTCCTGCCTTACAGAAGCTTCTCAGCCTCATGAGGTCCCATTTATTAATGGTTGACATTAAGGCCTGAGCCATTGGTTTTCTGTTCAGGAAGTTGTCTCCTGTGCCAATATGTTCCAGACTCTTCCCCAGTTTTTCTTCTAAGTGACTTAGTGTCTCTGGTTTTATGTTTAATGCTAATACCAAAGAGTGAATATTAAAACAGAGAGTTTAAAATTTTTTATTATAACTACATCATTTTCTCCTCCCTTCCTTCCCTCCTCCCTCCCATTGTACCCCTTGCCTGTTTGCTCTCTTTCAAATTCATGGTCTCTTTTAACTGGGGCTGGCTTATAGTTCAGAGGGTTAATCCCACTATTAGCACAGAGGGAAGCATGGCGACATGAGGGCAGACACAGCGGTGGAAGTAGCTCGGGGTTCTGCATCCTCATTGGCAGGCAGCAGGGAGAGAGAGTGACCCTGGGCCTGGCTTGAGATTCTGAAACCTCAAAGCCTTCCCCTAGTAAAACGCTCCACCATGGCCACACCTATTCCAACAAGGCCACACCTCCTAGTAGTGCCATTCCCCGTCTTCATTTTTATCTTCCTTTATGAATTTTTAGCTGGGTCCAGAATTCTGAGATGGCGTCGTTTTACTCGGAGCGCTTCACAGATGTCATTCCAGGGTATCTTAGGAAATGCCATTGGCCGCCTTGCTCGGAGACTGCTCAGATGTGCAACACAGACTTTTCTGCTGTGCTCACAATTCTCCTCAGTGTCAGACTTTGGTATTCTCATTATGATAAATCTTGGTATAGTTTTCTTACCCAATTTCAGTGGGGACAATTGTGAGGTTCCTGTATTTAGATACACACATCTTTTCTCCAACACAGCTCATCTAAAGTTAACCTCCATTCTTGTGCTTTAGTTTGTTATTTTTCATAGTGACTGCTCTGCTTTAATTCTAGAAATTCCGCTTAGTCCTTTACAGATTCCATTTATTTCAATATTGTTAATTTTCCTTTAACTTTTTACGTTTATAACAGCATCAAAGGTCTAACTCGCTAATTCCAATGCCTCTTTCCACTGATGACATTTTCTTCTGACTGGTGCACATTTTCCCCTCTGTGCGTGTATCTTAATACTGCAACTGGACTTTGTTAATGTTATGTTATTGAATTCCTTGGTTTTGCCGTCTTACATGAATGAACACTGAATTTCATTCTGGAAGGCAGCTAATTAACATATAGATTAGCTCAAGCCTTCCAGGAAGCTCTTCTTTTAAGGCTAGCGAAGCCTTCCCTCAAAAGTACAACCTTTCTGGGGTCCCTAGAAAACGCTTCAGGTACCGTCAGTCAGTGAGAACTTGAGCACCTCACTACACAGCAAACCCACCCTGTGCAGACTGCAGCCTTGCACCAGTTCCTCCTCTGCCCAACACCTGCACACTCTGTTTGTTCTAGTCTGAATCCTCCTTGCATGTGTTTAATTTACATACACAGTCTTTCCTTTCAGGGGGCAGTTTTCTGCAGCACCTCCTGTTCTCTCTGATCTCTAACCATAGACACCCCCTAACCATGGACGCCCCCTCTCCAATCTTTTCAGTGATGTAGAACTTCTTTGGTCACCACTGCCCCAGCTGCTTTTCTCATCACTGTGATCAAATATGGTACAGAAACATCTTCAGGGATGAGGGATTCTATTTGGCTCATGGCTCAGAGGGTTTGATCCCTCAGGAAAGGAAGGCATGGAGGGTGGCACGGCTTCTCACATGGTACCACAAGCAGCTAGTCCTCTGGAGGGGAGGTGAAACTAAGCCATAATCCTGAAGTACCCTGGTTCCCCTACCACCACCTGACTTAGTAGCTTGTATCTTCCAGTTAAGCTCTTTGTAGGAAAACAGTGGTTCTCAACACAATGGTCATGACCCCTTTGGTGTGTGTGTGTGTGTGTGTGTGTGTGTGTGTGTGTGTGTGTGTGTGTGACTCGTGACTCATCAGCAACAAAATCACAGTTATGAAGTAGCAACATATGTAATTTTATAGTTGAAAGTCACCACAACATGAGGAACTATACTAGAGTCACAGTATTGGGAAGGTTGAGAACCATTGTTTAAAGTTTCACAACTTCTCTAAATAGTATGGCCAGGTGGAGACTAGATTCAAACAGGTGAGCTGCAGGGAGGTGGGGGTGGGATTTAACATCTACCTCTCAACTGCCTCCTAGGTTATGCCTTTCTGGGGACTATGGTGCAGGGCTTGCCTCTAAAGGTAAGCTTTATAATGTGTGGCACTTTCCCATTGTTTGAAAGATGCTTTACTTTTGTCCAGTTTTGCCCAGTATTCTGTTTGTGGATATGAAGTTAGCATGCTGACACAGGCACGATCATGGCTGGAAGCAGGATTATGGCTTAGCCTTACCTCCTCCTCTGCTTATTTCCCTGCAGACTGACAGACCTACAGGAGTGCTGTCTACCCTTTCCTGAGATAAGAATCACCTGAGTGTTTACTTAAAAATAGCTGCAAGCTGGGCAGGGTGGCACACGCCTGTGATCCCAGCATCTGGACGGCAGAGGTAGGAGAAGGCTAGCCTGGTCTACATAGTGAGTTCCAGGGCTACATAGACAGCCAAGGCTACATAATAGAGAGACTACCCTGTCTCAAAATAAGTAATAAATAAAATAGCTTCCAATTTTCACTCAAGAATTTTCTGCTTCATCAGTACAAGTGGTCCACACTTCTAATCAGACAGGTTGGAGGAAACTACAGGGCTCCTGCAGCCATTACTGTTTTCTGTCAGCAAGTTAAGATGACAGGCCTCCCTTGTCCCTTGTCAAAGGTCTTCTCTTCTATTATGTCTTAATATGTCTATTTATACAATAATTAATTTTAGCTTCAAATCATCTCCCCCACCACTACACTAACGATCTCTAATGTAAGTTCATCCTGGTTCGTACTGAATACTGCGGACCTACCATCATGGCCAGCCCAATGTAAGAGGTTCAGGAAATAAATGACTACATGTAAATTCTATGAAAGTATCCATGCATACAGACATGTGTGCACAATAACAGGTCAGTTTTCCCAACAGTATAGAAGGGTTCTGCTCAAAGTGTGACATGTTTCAATAAAACCTGCATTAATATTAACACATTAAATTCTAGATAGCACAAAAGCGATAAAAATTATGAAAACAGATACCACCCAAGAGGCGTTTCCTAATATGTGCTCATGTACTGTGTGATGCCTCATATGCCATTTCAGGGGATTATTGATAACTGATTCACTTGGGGTATACTTTGCAAACTCCAACACACTAAATCCAGATACAGAACAGCTCTCTCTAAGATGCTCAAAATTCCTGGGGAAACACATCACATATTAGGACTGGATAGTCAAAAGCCTATGACAAAGAAAAGCAATTTATCAGATGAACTACTTTGATGCACATAAGGAAAATATTAATCTATCAATTAGCAGCACAGTCCCTGAAGCCACACTGTAACCTGGCACTCCTGTGTGGGCAGCAGTGACTTCGGCAAGCCTTGATGTCTACCATGGGAAAATGACAGTGAGACGTATATATACGTTATTTATGCATATCCAGAGAGACCAGCATAAAGGAGGACACTTAGGCCACTTCCTCCATCTTGCTCTTTAAACAAAACCTTAAAGGAAATGGCTCCAGGTAATTGCTGTCTATTCTGTTGCAGGCATATGAAATAACAGCCTTTCAGATGAGAGCTGGGAATGGTTTTTCAGCCCCAAGAGCCTGAAAGGAATCACGCTGTCAGGCTGCTGCTCCACTGCAATTGTGAGCTGCCACAGGGAAGAAGGGACAATGCAGAGCTATGAGAGGCAGGCAGGAGCCAGCTTCCTGGCCACAGACTGCCCTGGCTTTTCGCCCCCTCCCAACTACAGAATATCAATGTGTTAATAGTGAACCAATAGAAAACCCTCATCCACTCTGTTGTCTTCATCATCCTGGTTGTTTTATTCTCCTCTTACAACAGACCTTGCATTACTTTCCAGATGTAAGCATAAGAAAAACCAGTAATGCCTGACGCATGACCTATGAAGGCCACTTCAATGACCTACGATGTATATTTGAGAGGCTTTGTAACTATTTACTGATTCTGTGTGTGTGTGTGTGTGTTCGCCTTTCAAACACCACCTGTAATTGCCAGTCTTTGATCTCCTGAAAGGGATATAATTTCAAAGAGGAAGATTGTCATAATTGGAAAGCCATGAAAGAAAGCGGTGTCACTATGACAGATGAGCAGCTCAGAGCTGACTGAGATGAAGTCCTGCAGCACCTCCCTCCACGGAGGAGCAATTGGCAGAGAGGCATTAGAAGAGAAAGGCTCTTTTTACAGACCAATGTCCCACTCTGAATTTTGGCTCTAAGGAAATGGCTCCGGAGTCTGGGTTTTCTCCTGGAGTTAAAATGCGGCTGTTCACTCAGCCAGGAAGGGGAAAATCACAGTGAAATCTCTGGCCTTCTTTTGTGCTCAGCAGTAGCAGCAGAGGATTAATGGGAGCGATTTAAATCGATGTGACTCCGTTGTGTTGCTCTCCTGGTTCCGATGAAAAGAATAGTCAGAAACCTAACCCGACTCAGTCACACACCCCACGTGGGTGTGGGCAGGACAACAAAAGTTAAGATATTGTATAAAGAGGCGTAGTGAAAAACAAATAAAATCATCTGCCTTGCCTTTATATATGCATCACTATAAGTAATAAAATACGGCGTGATGATAAGAACCTCCACAGGTGTTCCATAGACAAAGCAGAAGGCTCGGCCTAAGCTGACTCCCGTCTCTTTTTATGACCAAACAATGGCTGTGTTCACTAACCCAGGGACTAAGCAGGCAGGGCAGTCAAAGGGAGGCAATTCCTAAAGGGTTTTGTGCGCTATTGATGCTCAGATATTTATGGGGTAACAAAATGGATGGAAATAAAGAGTGACAAAGTTAGAAAAGGTAATTTTTTTTCAAAGTGAGAAACAGACTGCCCTCGCAAGATATGGAGAAGCTGTATTACGACAATCTCAATCCTGGATTGAAATTTAGGTGAAAAAAGCTATCAAGGTGAGAAGCCACTACAGGCATTTGTATAAGCTAGCATGGCCTTCCCCCACCTGGCAGGCTGATGGATCCTGAGGGCTGCCTCTCACAGCTCAGATTCAACCCCTCAGGAACACACCTTATTTATAGGAGGCCCCATTAAAAGCTGAGTGTTATTAGCATGATTCTTTGGGTAACATCACCCTCTCTTTGCCCAGCCTTTGGTTATATTCATACAAAATAATTTATTTGGCCTTTATTATGAGAAGAGGCAAAATTAGCAGTCATTTTGTAGCACAAAGGATTGATGCCACAGCCAATTTTGTAAAATGTGCCTCTAAGTAGCACCTGTACCATTCACGTTTATAAATCAGGTAATTGTTCTTCTAGGCACTTGTGTATATATGTAATTAGTATAATTTACATATTCAAATGATAATAATTTCATCCATTTACTAATTTCTCACTTTCTTTATGCCCACACAAACTTTGTTAGTTCAGCTAGATAAGGATCTTGATGTTTATTTTACTTTTCTCATTATTGTAATAAAATTCTCAACAAAAAGCACCGGAAGGGAGGAGGGGCTTATGGCACCCACGGGCTAAGTGTATATTGCAGCAGAGAGGTCTGGGCAGCAGGAGTGGACGCAGGTGGTCACACTGCACCCTCGGTCAGGGAGCCAGTTTGCGGAGAGTGGTGGATGCTGGTGTTCCCTGGCTTCCCTGTTAGTTCACTCTGGGACTTCAGTCCATGGGGAGTGCTGGCCACAGCTAGTGCAGGACTCCTCACTTTTCTCTGGAAACAGCCTCACAGGCACCTAGAACAATGCTTTGCGGCAGGGGACCCCAAGCCCAGTCAAGCTGACATGAAGTGTACTTTGTTATGTGGCATTATCTTCTTCTCTACAGCCATTTGGGGAAATGTGTGATATCTCTGTCTCATAGCAAAGCGTATGGACAAAGTTCAAAGAACCCTCTATGTCCCGACTGATTCATTATGCCAGAATAACACTCCGTTTCATCAGCTGGATTCATTAAAACCATTTTAGACAATCATTCCACCTTTTCTCAAAAAACAAAATAAAACCCAACATTAACAACAACAATAAAACAAAACAAAACAAACACACCCACCCACCCACACCCACTTAACTGTCATCAAGAGTTTTGAACTCCTTTCAAATAAATCCTAGTTCGTAGGGTTTATATTAAGAAATATTACTGTAATTAGAATGGAAGTTTGACAGGTTAAATGGCAAGATCTTATTTAATGTTTTTTAAGCTCTGGACAAAATGTCACAGCTTGTTTCCTTGACCATACAGATCTGTATCAGGCAGAGAATCCAGATCTCCGTTTCACTGCTGATCTCTTTGTAAAGCTGAGCACACATTATTAGAAGTATTTGATGTATATGCAAAATTGCACTCAAGACTCATACAGCAAAACAGCTCAGATAGATAAATGGAAAACTGAAGTAAAGACTCTAAAAACTTCCTTACTGATGTAAGAAAAAGAGATTTAGGTTCACAATTTGCATTCTATTACTTGGATAATTAAATTTAGATGAATAAAAGTTTAGCTTTGTTTAGTATATAATTTAAAATAAGATATAAAGCTATCTTATAGTAGAAAATATAGTTTAGCTTTGTAATAGTAAATTGTCTAATACTATGGAGCAATGATTTAAATTTTATGGATGTCAGATAACATTTCTTAAGCATTTCTTAAAAATATAATATTATGTTTCTGAAGGTTCTATAATATAATTAAAGGTTGCAGGTGAGAGACAGGTTAATTTCCTCTTACTCATAAATATCTATTTAAATGCTAATAAAGGTATAGAAACAGTCTGAGATACAAAGAAAACAGAAAGTGGGAGACCAATGGGCCAGATTCCAACCTTCACAGTATGGAATCATGTCAGCAAGTCAGGCCTGATGTAGCAAAGCAAAAGAAGTACAAACTGAAGGGCTCACTGAAGCTCACTGGTGCTCGCTGAAACGGAATAACCCGCACAGTACCAGGGATGGAAGGTGCTCGCTGAAACGGAAGAGCACAGTACCAGGGATGGAAAGTGGAAGGCAGGGCAAGAGTCAGAAAACAAAAGGTCATCTGGAAGCGTACAGTCATAAGACTGGACACTTCATGTAGGCTTAGTTTTCTTAACAAATCTATTTTATTAAGAACTTATTAATGCCCTCAAAGCTGGGTATTAGTCACTCACACCTGCAATCCCACTATTGGGAAAGCTGAGGCAGGAGGATTGCACGTTCAAGGTAGCCTGAGTTACTTGAGTGAGACCCGCACTCAAAATAAAATTGTAAAAAAACGGTTAAAAGAAAAAAAGAACCTATTAACTGAGAGTACCTTACTTATAACCTGACTAACTGAAACAATGGGAAAAGAGAATTAAAGAATACAATAATGAAACCGTAAGCATATCAGTTCCAAGAAACAATTCTCCTGGTGTAATCAGCAGGATTTCTTCTGCTGGAACCTGGAGCAACCAGAACCTGGAACCTCAGCTGGAACCCCGATCCCCTTCCTTTCTCTTAAAAACATTTTTAGACAGGGTTTCTTTGTGTAGCCCTTGGTGTCCTGGAAATTGCTCTGCAGACCAGGCTGGCCTCCAACTCATAAAAATCCACCTGTCTCTGCCTTCCAAGTACCAAATGTTTTTTTTTTTTTTTTAAACATACATATTAAGATGAGATTCCCTTGTAACCTGTTTCTCTGTATGACAAAATCATCTTATTTTCTTTAGTCTTTTATCATGGACTCATTTCCTTTTAATCTTCAGTGGTCTTTGTAGACTTTGACTTTCATGATGTCTCTAAGATGTCAGTGCCCAAACTGGTACAGTTTTATCCTGAAGACATCAGCATCAAGGGATACACTAGACACAGGCTTTGCATGCTGTAGTTGTGACATAATCACAAAGTCCCCCAAGGCCACAATGCAAATCCCCGTCACACAAGCAGAGCTGATCACTCACCTCAAGAACCAGCCATAGCTTGTCTCCATTTGTTTTGTCCTTCTTAAAGTAAACCCCATAGAATCTGACCACATTGGGGTGGTCGGAAAGGGTCCTTAGGATGTTATACTCTGCTTCAATCTCCTCATCAATATCCTGGGTTAAAAACGGTCATAAAAAGACATTGATCAGAAAACACAAACGATGCTAATAGAATAACATTAGGATACTAAATAGAGAATACCAAATAGGTTATAGTCGATGCTACAGAGTTTTGTGACACAGAATTGAAGTCTCTCATTACATTGTTGAAAGAGTTTGTCATTTTTGTACTAATTCAATGCATATCAATCTGGATTAGCATAACCAAGTTTTAAAAGGGAGAGATAAAAGGCTATGGTTGTGTGCAAATGGAGTACTACTCCAGATGATTTCATTTCTACTGTACTAGTGATTTGATTGCAATGACAAAGACTACGATTTAAAATTTTTTTAAAAAGGCTGAAAAATTAGTTTCTTTGGTTCAGAAATCAGTATATTTTAAAGTTATAAAAAACCATCATGCAGGCAATAAATTCCTCCTTAAAACACTGAAACGGGGCTAGTTCATATGAACGGATAAAGGTTAAGTTAGCTAACAGCTCATCCACACAAGTAGAATGAGTGGACACCTTAAGAAAATGCTGGAAAGCCATGTGGCCATGTTTCTAGAACACCATGTCTATATGGGGCAACTTGCAGACAGTAGGAGAAAATCTTAGCAGTACTGCTCTAACAGTCAAAACCTTTGTTGTTTCTCTACAAATCACATAATCACCACTGTATAAAGAAAATGTAAGTTCCAAGAAGGCAGGCTCAGAGATATTCGGTGGAAAATACAGGTCTACCTTCCAGTCCTGCTCATGCTGCCCTTTTCTTGCAGAGGATCAAAACTCAAAAAATTTTTTTACAAATATACAAAATACTAAGACTCTTTCATCTTAGAAAATAGATCCTAATATTTATTTAGGAAGTGGGGTGTATTCTAGGCTATGCTTTGTTTCTTTTTTAATTTGGCTTGTTACATGATGAATGAAGAATAAATAATTTTTAGGAAACTGTGTATGCTCTCCGACAAGAATAAAATCAGCAAACTAACAAATTAATTACCACAGTTGTGAAATCTTTCATTAAAACACAGTAGAAGGCTAGAGAGGTACCGAGGCTCAATTGGTAAGGTAATTCATTCACAAGCCTGGGGACCTGGTACTGATGCTCAACACTCATTAAGAATGCAGGGAACAGTTGTGCGCATTTGTAATCCAGCACTGGGCAGGTAGAGTCAGGCAGTCAGAAGCTTGCTGACCAGCCCACCTTTAACTGGTGAGCTCCAGGCCAATGTGATGAAAGAAACGGAAAGCATTTCTGAGACGACCAGAGGTGTTCCTCTGACTTTCACATGCTTTTTTTTTTTTAAATCTCTCTGTCTCTGTGTTTCTATCTCCTTCCCCCCCCCCCCCCCATCTCTCCCTTCATCTACCCTTCCTTCCCCTTCTCTCTAGAAATAGTTAAAGGTCTAGATCACCAAGTGTTGTATGAGCAGGGTGCATGAGTGAGCTGTGGAAGAGTGATGACCATGTGCATCATTAGCGACCTGCTCTTATCAATAAGGAAACGAGTGGGGAAGGTACATGTCATACTTCCACTGTGAGCACAAGAGTCCTTTAATAAAAGTGCCCCTCAGTCGATGTGGGAGTATGTGATTCTGACCATATCTATTGGGCTCCCTTGGGTGTTCTGGGAAGCTTAGTTATCTCTAAGAGGCTCAGATGTTTCCACACTGCCAACTCTTGTTCTCAAAAAATAAGCCTGGGGTGGGGTATACAGTTCAGTGTGGGGAACCCCTGCTAGTCACTCAAGAGAGAACACATGGCTGTACAGGAAGCTCCATTCTTCAATGAGGGACTTCACCCCGATGAACTAACACCATTTCTGCTACGGGCACACTTAGGCAGATGTGAAAATTCCCTTCTCTGGGAGAAATTCAATATACTTTTCTCTGTGAAAACACCTCTTAACAATGCCACTTTTTAAATTTATTTTTTTTGAAGTTCATACAAGAGGACTATCTATCTATCTATCTATCTATCTATCTATCTATCTATCTCACCTACCTCTACCTTTTCCTCCTCCAACTCCACCTCCTACATTGCCCTACTCCCTGTGAAATTCATGAGTTCTCTTGTCCTTACAGTTACACGCACACGCACGTGCATGCACATGCACATGCACACACACACAGAGAGAGAGAGAGAGAGAGAGGGGGGGGGCATTTAGTGCCATTTCTTTCTATTTCGGCCTGACCACCCGGAATTGATAGATCAAATCCACCAAGGGAAACCCCTGGAAAAGCTGATCCTCCCTCTCTCAGAAGTCAGTAAGTTCCTGAAGCATTTTTCCAGGGTAGAGCTCAGTGAGCTTTCCCCACCCATGTGGGCATATCGACTGGTTTCATGGTGCAGTTTAACCTTTTTTAACCTTTCCACTCCAGTTTGGCTTAAGAGAAATATTACCCAAGTGCAAGTGAGTGCAGGAAAAATGGAGCTCAGGTCTAAATTTTCAGGAGAACTTCTAGACCCAAGAGTCTATTGCTATGACACTTTTGAAGAATAAAATGCCATTCAATCAACTGCTTCCTTGTTGAGAGCTGCGTTTACATGCTTATCCATCTGTTTAAGTTATTGTGGCACCTTTTTATTACATGTGCAAAACATGTACAGGAGGAGCCAATGCTTAGCCCTCTGCTTGTTTTTCTATTTTCTCCTTCTTTCAGAATGACACCCTGATGAGTGAGTTGTCATAAGATGGCGTCATGCTTTCAAAGTGTTTAATCCAAGGAAAAATAAAGTAGAAATTTATATAATAAAAGCTAGGGGCTGGGGCAATCTCTCAGCTGGCAAAGTGCTTACCCAAGTTCATTCCCCACGACTCCTAGACCCAGATAAGAACGCTGAACATGGTGGTGCATGCTTGTAACCCCCGAGCTAGGGAGGCAGAGTCAGGGAGACCCATGGCCAGCCAGTCAAGCCTAATAGTGAGTTCCAGGCTGATGGGAAACTCTGCCTCCCCAACACAAGGCGAGTGAAGGCTGAGAAATGGCCTTCTATGCACCCGCACACACCGCATGCACATTTGCGTCCACATGCGCCTCCACACACATGAACATGCATACCCCCACACACAGACAAACAAGTAAATGAACACAACCTTTAGAAACACTCAGAGTGACTCACGTGGATCGGATCCAGAATTTTAACTGCCGCTTTCTGGCCATTCTTCTTATTCAGGACTTTGAAAACCTTCCCGTACGTTCCTTTGCCGATGGTTTCAATGATTTCCCATGTATCGGAAGGATCAGGAAAGTTATCAAAGATGATGGTCTTTCCAATTAACGGAAGCATCTCAAATGTTCAAGTCACTGGAGAGAAAAGGTACAGTTCCACCTACATTTGATTGCAGGTGCTACGTGGCATACATAAGTTGGTGGGAAATTATCTAATATTTTCACCAATGTAATAAGAAGTGTTCAACACTAACTAAATACACTTCAGAGTCAGAGGAAATTTAATTTCTCCTTTATGAGCAGATTAATGATTTAATAATTCTTTGTAAGCAGGACTTAATGTCTATTTTTAATATCGTTTGATATTTATTCATTAATATAGTTCAGATAAAAATGGCCTTTCCATATTATTCTGATGTCATTTTAACTAACATCCTTCGTACTTGGGAATTATAACAAAGTACATACCTTTAGCATAAACTCAGAGATGATAAAAATTCAATGCTTTATAAGTGATCATGTTTTATGTTGAATCTCTATAAAATACTATAATGGGTTCTCTTATTGATTTTGTAGTGAAATTTTCTTATCATAACATAAGAGGCCCTTTGAAAACCAAGCCATCACCTCCTTGGCCTCTTCTCTCCTCTCCCCCTTCCTACACTAAATGCAGCTAGTCCTGGGTCAGATCAGATTGTTTCTTTCTTTCTAAATTCTAACCCCTGAATTCTCTTTCAGGTCTCACACTTTCAAATGTGACCACAACGTGTGGCAATAGCACTCTGCGTTGCTACTTGACATCATTACCTCGCATAATTTTCAATTAATTGGTTTGAAGGCATGTGGCCAATGTGATCACTTATTAACATCACAATAAAAAGAAGGCATCCTCAGTATTTCTAGTAGCCCTCACATTTTTTCATTCATGTATATGAAAGCACATTCTTCTCAATGTTAAAATTTGCTTAGAGTTTATATGCATATACATAGAAACATTTACTGACAAATGCACTGATTTTCTCTTAGCTGTGATGAACTACCTGGCAGAAACAACTTAAAGGAGAAAAGATTTATTTTGGCTCACAGCTTCAGAGGTGCCAGTCATCCATAATGAGAGGAAGGTCATCGCAGAGTAGGAATGTTCATGGTGAACAGGGAACAGAGAAAAGTGGGATTCAGGAAGAAACCACTATATATGTATGTATGGATATATATATATATATATACATATATATATATATGTATATATATGTGTGTGTAGGCCCAGCTCGTTCTTTTCACTACCATCATATTGCGAGTCGACACAGGCATTAGAAATCCACTCATTAGGTCAGAACTCAACTCTGGAAATCCACCACACCATAGGTATGCTGAGTTATCAATGCTCGAGACATCTTAATCTAGTCAAACTGATCATGAAAATTAGCCATCACAACAGATGCATTAATACTCACTTGACAGACTGCACTAATGACTTTCAACTTCACCCACGTTAGAAATTTATGCGTTCTCTACTTCCTCTAGCCCTGCCAACCTTCCTCTGTCTCCACTCCCTATTCATTTTCTTCTTTCTCAGAAAAGACCCTATGACCTATATCACTAACAAACACTTCCAATGCTCTTATTTCTTTCTCTTTAAAAACCATAGGCCTATAGGGAAAACTAATCGACTCTGGGTAAGCTTTGAAACTTTATATCTGTATATTTAAATGAAAACTCTCACCCAACAATCTTGACCTCAGCACACCCACATGCGGACCACCAACAGTGCCAACTCCTCTGTTGCACCTACCCAGTTTGCGTAGTCCCCTCTCCTGGGAGTCACTGCTGTATATTACATCTCTCCCTGCCCTTCTCTCAGCTTGTTCCATTTGCTGTTCATTGCCTCCTGGGCCACCTCACAATATTAATTTATGTGACTGCCTTCACAAAATGATGTGACCACCTTTACATCATCAATTTAAAAATAAATTCCTTAATGATCTCATTCAAGCCCGTCTACATCAAACACAGCACACTCATTCCTAAGCCTGGGAACTCCTGTGTGTTGTGACTGGTTCTTTATTACCCTTTACCCTCCAGCTGAACTGGGACTTCCCAGAGTTCCACTTCCCTCATTTTCTGTTAGTCTTCCATGTAGTATACATGACCTTCTCTCCTTTTTGCTGCTGCATCCATATCTCCCAGAATCATGGCTAACACGTGACGAGTCATCAGCAAACATTAAGTAAATGAGCAGGTGTTTGTTAGTCTGTTGACTCTGACAGCAGAGGTGTCACTTATCTTATTCAGTTCTAAATCAAATCATGCTCAGCTCTGTGCCTACCACAGAATAGATTTTAAAACATAAGGCTGTTGAATAAGTGGATGAGTAATAGTTCTTAAGAAAACCTTTTTTTTTGAAAGTGGATGAGAGTAGATATGATAGAGAACTGAAATGAAAGTACGCATCATATCCTGGTTAACTACACCAAGGGCACATCATCCCATAAATGGCGATGAATAGCTGATCAGAATTATATCACTGCAGGAAAAGATGTTTCTGAATGGCCCTTGGAATACTCAGTCTTTATGAAATTTGTGCCTTTGATCCAAGATGCAAAGAGGCAAATCAGTCATAATCATCCTCTTTAATGGTTTCATAATCAGGGATGAAATAACCACATCTTACATCTTTGTTCTTGAGTCATGCAAATAAGCATTTACGCCCTGCATATAATATAAATGTTAGACAAAGAGAGACCAATTACACCTTGTTAAATGTCTGAAACAGGAGTTTCTCACCAGGAGAAACAGCCATTAGATGGAACACTTGCTTCCACATAGTAGTATTATTGAACATAGGCATCATTTCTGAGATATTAACTATTAGGAATTAAATGTTGAGTTTCAATATACATACATAAAATTGAAAAAAAAATCTCTAAACACAAAGTATGGGCAATATACTTCAATGAGTTTTGAGATACAAAGACAAGAAACACACACATAGGTTAAAACATGACTACCATATTACGATGCATATTTAGCCCAGGGGACTAAGCAATTACTTTTGAAGGGATAAGGAAAGATACGGGAAAATAAACAGAGTTTGAGCTGTACACTAAAAATAAACAGAATTTTGTCCAAAACCTGGCTTACTTTTTAGCAGGGGTCAAATATTTAAAGTCGTGAGTCACCGTATTATGAAACAATTATGGAATCAGGCATTTTGGAAACAGAATATACTGAGTCAAGTCCCATAGAGAACAAACAGGGCCTGCCTCAAGTGAAGCCTTTGGAAAAGATTTCTTCAGAATCACACAGACAAAATTTGCATAGTGAGACTAGGGAAAAGCTCTAGAGAAGGGAACAGTGGGATACACATGATATGAAGGGGGAAATGAGAAAATGGTGTGGAGTTTTTATTGGGGGAGGGGAGAGAGGACAATACGGAAAAAGAGGGAGAGGAGAGGGCTAAACAGCACTAAAGATACTTTAAAAATCACAGGGAATCATATTTTATTTATCTAACATACACATCTAATAATGTATGTGTGACTGTGTGTGTGTGTGTGTGTTATGTGAAAGGAGGCAGAAAGATTTTAAGAGCCAAAAGACTAGGAAGTTCTGTGGCAAGATTGTACTTTCTAGATAAGACAGAGAATCTATACCCATGAAATCTCAACAATATGGCTGCCTAAACAAGACTTAAACAATGACAATACCAATTGATATGACAGCCTGCATGGGAGAAGTCCAAGGCCCCATTCCCCAGATGAAGAGCTACACTACCCCAGGGATGAGCCCTTAATTGATTATCCAATACTAAGTGTTCAGCCTTAAAAATATGTACCTATGAGCAACAGTAAGCAGACTTAGGTTTTATTTATATATTTATTCATATATATGTTACAATAATAGCTGAAAAATAAATAGGCCATAAAGTTGAGAAGGGGAGGGCTATGGGAGAGGCTTGTGGGACAAAGGAGAGGAAAATAAGATAAATATAGTGCACATACATGAAATTTTAAAAAATTAGTTTAATTTAAAATATCCCAGTTGGTTACTAACTACTTCATCCACCATTAAGTTACATATTCTTTAAGAATAAAGAAATTGTCACATTTAGTAAATAACTGATTACTTAGTGGCAACAGTAAACTGCATTCTACACAAGAACAAATGTTTGTACACTTTGTTTAATTAATTAGCACTCAGGGTGTAAAAAATAATCTCTAGCACATAAAATTAGAAGCATATAATTAAGTTCCCAATTATATGAACATGTGAGCCACAGAATTATTTTCACTATACATACTTAATGCATTTTACTATGTGCTTTTACCATACTTCTAAAACGATGCTTTCAAGGTGGCATTTTAAAAGTGAAGACTCATCTTTTAAAAACAGATTTATTATACATTGAACTTTTAGTTTTGTTTTTTAACCAAGATACAAGATCCCAATTCAATGAAAAAAAAAAAAAAAAAGTATGTTGCTAACCACAGGAGGGCTTATAATACTCACCTCAGCAGCTGTTCTCTTTTTGGTTTTGAGCCTCTCTCTTGCTTAATCCCTAATAAGATAACTGAACTTCCATGATGTTCCGCTACCCTGCCGCTGCCTCACTCTCTCGCATCCTTCAGCTGTTATTACATCATCGCCACCGCCACCTTCGCAGTGGGCAGATGACTACCTTAGTCCTCTTGTTTAAAATCTCAGCCTGCTCTCCTCTCCCCCATTCTTCTGACTGAGCCCTAGCACTACGCCGGTTACAACCCCCAAACACACAGCACACTTCCCTATGGTTGTATCTTACCATGGTACTTCTTCCTCACGAACACGGGAGCCCTACGCCCTGGAGGAGGCCTTTTCATTATATGCCTCCTGTAACCCAAGCTGCTGTCAATCTCCATGTTGCAGATGACGCTGACATTGAATTCCTGGTCCTCTTGCCTCTATCTCCCAAGTGCTGGGATTCAGGTGTGTGTCACCAAGCTTGGCTTAAAGGCTGAAATTTTTGTCCACTTCACTTACTAATGCCCCAAAGACTTTAAGGCCATGACTAGCATGAAGAAGATACTCTATAAATACTTACGAATACTGAAAAGAAAAATTTAAGAAATAGGCAGAAAAATTTCAAATTAGTTCAACAATAAATTCTATCAAGTATTTTAAAAAGAACTATGTCTTCCTAGCCAAAAAAAAAAAATTTCAGCAACTAAACATACAAAAAACACTTGCAACTTTCTTTAATCAGATAGATTTTTATAAGACCTAGCAATTCTACTTAAAATGGAGAAAAAAACATAAATTCTGAATATGAAGAAATTGGAATGAAGGTTTCATAAAAGGAGCCGCAGGTCAGACAGGAGAATGTGAAAGAAAAAATCGGTGATCTGAAGGGAAGGCATTTGAAATTATTATCTAGGGAATAAGAGGAATGCAGAACGGTGCCCAGAGCCTAAGGAGCTATGAGAGCACCAGCAGTCAAGCCAATATATACGTTCTAAGAGTTTGAGACAAGACAGAGAAAGGGGAAGGAACCTCACCTGAAGAAATTCCGGCTAAAAATTTCACAAATTTAAGAAAGACACAGATCTATGAATCCTAGTGCTCAGTGAGGCAGAGGCAGGAGGATTGCTGTGAGTTAGAGGCCAGCCTGGTCTACAAAGTGAGTCCAGGACCGTCAAGGCTACATGGAGAAAGCCTGTCTTGGTTTAGAAAAAAAAAAAAAAAAAAAAAAAAAGGAGCAAGAGAGAAAAAAAAAAAAAAAACAACTCAGCACATGCAGAGATTCTATGTACGTTTATAAATAGACTTCTTAACTGAAAAGAACTCTTACAAGCTACTAAAATAAAAACTGCCAACTAAGAATTTTCTATCTGGCAAAACTGATCTTTAAAGATGAGGAAGAAGGGCTGGAAAAGCTCAGAAGGGAAAGGGATTTCAGCCGAGCCTGATGAGCAGACTTTGGTTCCTGGGCCCGACATGGGGAAGGACAGAACTAACTGCTTCAAGTTGTTTCTGACCTTTACACGCATGCCTGCAACATGGCGCACACAATACCTGTTCAAGCATATGCATATACGCACACACGATAAGCACTCTCTCAACTGAGGGTCCTTCCTTTCAGATAATTCTAGATAAAACTAGCCAGCACAGTGGGGGAGGGGGAGAGCTGCAAAGGGGTAGAGATATTATGTGCAGTTGAGTTAAGTTGTTATCATTTTTAACATTATTTCAAATTTGAAAGGGAGCAAGGAAGGGTACATGGGATGGTTTGGAGGAAATAACGGGCAGATAGAAGTACTGTGATTACATTATAAACCCTAGCATTTTTAACATTTAAATGTAAATAAATTGCTACCAAGTCCAAGGTGACAAACCATCTCCTCAATAAATACAAATAAACCATAAAATATATAGAAAAGAAAACGGGAGTGGAGTCAAACCTTGTCATTACACACAAAATGCCCTTTTTACTGAACACAAAATGTGGCAGAAATGGAGAAACTGAGAAGAACGTTATAACTTATCAAAACCACATTCTTCAAAGGCCATAGCAAGTCTTTCTTACTTGTCTTAAGTACTGCCATTTTGACGTCACACTCCATTTTACCTAAACTGACCAACTCTCCCTTTTAAGCAACAATAGTGACACAAAACATAATGTCTGTTCCTAACAACAGAAAGAACAAATGAACTGGATCAGTTGGGCAAAAGCACTTGCATTCAATGTCAATGATGGAGCGTCTGGGAAAGCCCCTAATCCCCAAGTTTGGATTGGTAAAAATCCTAACTTTACTTGGCTCAGATGCTCACAGGTTTCCTGCTTGTAAACTCTGCTTCTACCCCTGCCTGAGGAATGCCAGAAGAAACAAGGCTTCTGAGTCCTTGTCAGGTGGCCCTGACTGATCAGTGGCTCTGTTTATGTGGTGGGAAAAGTAAAAGACTTTGTTGTTTCATGAGCCCACTGGTGTTTTCTTTCCCCTTCCTCCTGGCACACAATGGACATGGTGTAACAATATCAGTATTTGATGTGAGATAATAAAGGAAGGGAGAAGAGGAGAGAAGGAGGAGGAAGAGGAGGCGTGGGTTAGCTACACCAATGTCACACAAAATAGACTTTAAGTCTAAAAATGCTTTCTCTGTGTCTCTGTCTCTATCTCTCTGTCTCTGTCTGTCTCTGTGTCTCTGTCTCTGTCTCTGTCTCTCTCTCTCTGTCTCTCTCTCTCTGTCTCTCTCTGTCTCTCTCTCTCAGGAGGAAGAGGAGAAGGAGGAGGAGGAGAAGGAGGCGGAGGAGACGGGAGAGGAAGAGAGGAAGGAAGGAGGCCAGGGCCATGGGTTAGGTGGAGGAGAAGCACATGGCCAGTGTGGATGGAGGACTAGGCTCAGATGAAGATCATTAGTAAGTATTTGGGATTATGCATGGGAGGTAGCAGGATAGAAATTATTAGCAGCAGATGATATGAGTTTGGGGCAGAGTATGGCATACCTACCCCAATATGGGAAGTACTTTAGGGGATTAATACCTGCCCTGCCCCAGGTTAACTAAGGCTATTTTAAAATGTAACAGGCATCTGTGTCTTGATTGATTGCTAACATGTTAGAGAATTACTGCCATAATAATAATTATAAGCCCGATAATAAACATTATTAGGTCATACTGATAAATTAACCACAACAATAACATGTCAATATTACATAAATAAATTCAATGCAATAGGTGTCATAATTTCAACAACAGTTTGCAAAGCAATAGTATAATAAAAAACCTACTTCCCCAAATTCCTATGAAATCGCAGAGGCCCCCAAATCATGTAGAAAAGAGCAACATTGATGGAGGCTTCATGTTATAACTCTTGATTTCAAAATTAACTTAAAGCTAAATAATCCAAAAAAGGTGTGTTGCTTTCTTGGGGACATTTATCTAGCTTAATGTAGTGAAATAAGAGAGCCCAGAAATAAACCCACAACTACTTAATTTCTGTAGTTTTCTGAGACCTTTAAATGGGAAAAGAGCAGCAAATGATATTGGAGAGACTAGATGCTCACATGACAAATAATGAAATTGAACATTTATCTTGACACTATGTAAACAAGGTAACTCAGAATGGATTAAGGAGATAAATCACATACATACAAATCACATATATGGTTCACAACATCATATTTGACAATGGTTGCTAGGATATGACACAAACTCCAGACAACAAAATGAAAAGCAGAGAAACTGGGCTTGGGTGTGAAAAAACTGCACCCTTCACAATAGCCACAAGCAACATAAAATATCTAGGAGTAACTCTAACCAAGGAAGTGAAACACTTGTTTGAAAAAAACTTCAAATCTCTGAAGAAGGATATTGAAGATGACAACAGAAGATGGGAAGATGCCCCTTTGTTTATGGATCGGAAGAATTAACATAGAAAAAATGGCCATCTTACCGAAAGCAATTTATAGATTCAATGTAATCCCTATCAAAATACCTATACAATTTTTAAAGACATTGAAAGATCAATTCTCAACTTTATATGAAAAAACAAAGAACTCAGAATAGCTAAAACAATTCTGTACAATAAAAGATCCTATGGAGGAATCTCCATACCAGATCTCAAACTGCACTATAGAGCAATAGTAATTAAAACAGCATGGTACTGGCATAGCAATAGGATGGTTGGTTAATAGAATTGAATCAAAGACCCAGAAATAAATCCACACACATATGGACACGTGATTTTTGATGAAGAAGCCAAATCTATTCAATGCAAAAAGGATAGCATCTTCAACAAATGGTGCTGGACTAACTGGATGTCTACATGTAGAAAAATGCAAGTAGAGCCATATTTATCACCATGCACAAAACTCAAGTCCAAGTGATTAAAGACTTCAACAGAAAACCAGAGACAGTAAATCTATTAAAAGAAAAAGTGGGGAAGAGCCTGGAACACATTGGCACAGGAGACAACTTCCTGAACAGAAGAACTCCAACAGCCCAGGCCTTAAGGTCAACAATTAATAAATGGGATGTCATGAGGCTCGGAAGCTTCTGTAAGGCAGAAGACACTGTCAAAAGACAAAGCAACAGCCTACAGACTGGGAAAAGATCTTCACCAATCCTACATCTTACAAAGGTCTAATATCCAAAATATATAAAGAGCTCAAGAAATTAAACACCACCAAACCAAATAACCCAATCAAGAAATGGGGCTCAGAACTAAACAGAGAATTCTCAACAGAGGAATATCGAATGGCTGAGAAACACTTAAAGAAATGCTCAACATCCTTAGTCATGAGAGAAATGCAAACCAAAACGACCCTGAGATTCCATCTTACACCCATCTGAATGAATGGCCAAGATCAAAAACTCAAGTGACAGCACATGCTGATGAGGATGTGGAGAAAGGGGAACACTCCTTCATCGCTGCTGGGAGTGCAAACTTGTACAACCACTTTGGAAATTAATCTAGCACTTTCTCAGAATACTGGGAATAGGGATACCTCAAGACCCAGCTATAGCATTTCTTGGAATATACCCAGAAGGTGCTCCACCACACAACAAGGACATATGCTCAACCATGTTCATAGCAGCCTTATTTGTAATAGCTAGAACCTGGAAACAACCTAAATGTCCCTCAGTCAAAGAATGGAACAAGAAACTGTGGTACATTTACACTGTGGAATACTACTCAGCTATTAAAAACAAGGAAATCCTGAAATTTCTGGGCAAATGGATGGAACTAGAAATGATCATATTGAGTGAGTTAACCCAGACTCAGAAAGACTCACATGGCATATACTCACTTATAGTTGGACACTAGCCCAACAGGGATGTCCCCTGAAAGTCTTCACTTACCAGGAGATTGGGATAGTTGTGGGGACCTCCTATTTGGACTCTAGGTGAGATACATACTGGAGAATAGGGAAATAGAAGGATCCAGAGGGTCCTAGAAACCTACAAGAAGAACATCATGATGGGCGGATCTGGACCCAGGGTGGTCTGCTCAAGCTACTGCACCAACCAAAGACAATACATGCAGTAAATATTGAATCCCTATTCAGATCTAGCCAAGGGACAGGGCATTATCCACAGTCATGTGCAGAGCGGGCACTGACTCTGACATGAACTCTGGTGCCCCATATTTGACCACTTCCCCTTGGTGGGGAGGCTGGGTGGCACCCAGAGAAAGAATAGGAAGGTTACCAAGATGAGAGTTGATAGGCTGTGACCATATGGTGGGGGAGGAGGTCCCCTTCTGGCACAGACCTTGGGGATGTGAATAGGGTGAAAGAAAGAGGGAGGGAGGAACAGAAAGAGACAAGTAAGAAGATAAGAATTGAGATGTAATCTGAATAAATTAATAATAAAAAATAAAATAAAACAAAATAAAGAAAACTTTGCATATATGAAAGGACACTACCACCCCTGAGATCTGACAATCTTGAAAACGAGAAAAAAATTGTAAACCATATATAGTTAAGGAGTTACAATCAATCCAGAGTAAATGAATAACTGAAGCAAAAAAATAAAAAAATAAAAAATTAAAAAATAAGAGAGCTGTTTCTCCAAATAATAAATACAAATGGTCAATGTGTATATGAAATAGTATTCAGTGTTCCTTACCACCAGGGGACTGCAAGTCAAAAAGCCACAATGACGTACAACTACTAAGCCCTTACAAGAATAACTGTTATTAAAATAAAACACGAAACTGAAAGTATTGTGTGGGTTGTAATGATGGTGGAGCTTGTATGCGTTGCTTATGGGAACATAGAATAAGACAACTATAATAAAGATTATATAATAGCTCTTCAAAACTTAAACACAAAATGGCCATATCTTGAAAAAAATAAAAGAACTGAAAACATGGCTCAAACAGATATCTATACATGTATACTGCAGCAACATTGTTCCTAGTAGCCGAAGGTGGAGCCACCCACAGGCTCAATTTTGTGTGAATGTAAGTAGAATGTGTTAAGTCCCTACAATGAAATTTCTGCAGGTTTTTTCTTTGTTTGTTTGTTTGTTTTGTTTTTTGTTTTTTTTCTTTCAAGATAGAGTTTCCATGTTTAGTCCTGGCTCAAACTCATTTGGGAGGCAGTTAGAATTCACAGCTTAGGAACTTAAAATACATTTGCATATAAAAACACTTATATTAAGCACTAGAACCTCAAAAATACCATAAGTAGCTTTCCCAAATATAAAAAGAAAACCTTAATTTTAAAGCTCATTCAAAGGGCTTGGAATGTGGTTCAATTGGTAGAACTCCAGCCTAGTATGCATAAAGCCTTGTGTTCAATCCACACCCGGCATAAGCAGGGCACAGCAGCACACGCCTGTGACCCTGGACTTCAGGAATTGACAGCCGATGGACCAGAAGCTCAAGATCAGTCAAATAGTCATTTTAATTTAAAAATCTCTGGGAGAGAGATTGAAGGAAATATTTTTTAATACAGAAGTGTAAGGCATAAATTAGCCCACCAGGAATAATTATAAATATAGCAATAATTACAATAATTGCTCATGGACCAAAAGACAGAAACTGGCAGTTACAAGCTGTGTGCATGAAATCCAGATATAAACCACAGAGAGAGAAACAGTGAAAGGAGGGTGATTGTACCACATGAACAGTAAACAAAGTGCCATGGCTTTCTTGACGTCAGAGAAGGCAAATCATATAGAGCCTCTTCAATTTAATTGATGACTTAAATCACCAAAAGAATTTTAGAAAGCATCAATAGAGTTCTAAAATAATAAAGCCTGAAAGAAATAAAAGGGGAATGGAAGAATTCACAAATCTACTGGGATATTTTAATTCTACTTAGTGCTTTGGTATTAAAGGACAAATAATAATATTTAAACAGCATAATCAATGAGAAAATTCAATGGGTATGTTGAAATATGTGGGAAAATGTACCCTAAAAAGATCAATATACCTTTTGAACACTTACAATTGCAATGGAATTAGATCAGAAATTAGCAACCAAAACAATATTTTATAAAAACCTAAACAATTTGGTTCTTCAATGTCATTACTTAAGCAAGTCAAGAACCAAAGAAAAATGTCATGAATATGGTCAGACAGATTTAGACCTGGCGAATAAGAAAAGTGCCACTCATCAGAGCTTATGAAACACAGCTAAAACAGTTTGCAGAGGGAAATATATAGCTAAAGATTTTATATTAGGAACACAGACTAACACCACAGAGCTGCAAACTAAAATCAGAGATTAAAAAAAGGCAAAAATTAAAAAAAAATCAAGGAAAAATTATATTGGAAGATTGACAAATACAACAGTTATTCAAGGAGAATTTTAAAGATTTGATGGATCTGTCAAGACAGATCATGAAAAAAGCAACGAAGGTGGGGTAAATAAACAAGTCTAAGGATAAAGCAACACAGAAGAGATTAAAAAATAAAATCACATCTTCCTGAGGCAAACTTAAAACATTAAGTAGTCATTTTCCTAGAAAAACTATAAAAATTTTTCAGAAAAAGAAAAGTTAGTTTTTAAAAAATATTTGTTATTAATGGGCCTTGATAGTTCAATGCAATTGAATAGTTTCTTTCTGTAACTTAAGGAGAAAAATATCAATCAATCCAAAAAGGCATCCTCTCCAAGTATCTTATAAAAAGTCTTTGTTTTTCATTGACAGATAATCTTGCTTGTAAGCTCAGGCTGTTTTGACCCTGAGATTCCTCTGCCTCAACCTTTCAAGTTCTGGATCTGCGAGGGACAACAAACACATCATTATACCTGGCTTCTCAAAAAAAAAAAAAAAATATATATATATATATAGGTATATATACATATACATATATACATACACACACACACACACACACACACACACACACACACACACACACACACATATATATATATACCAAAACTTTATCAACAAAAGGTGCTAGAAACAAAATTTAGGGATAATCACTTTGTGATTTAAAATGCATTTTTCTTCCTAATATAATGGAAACATAAATTAATTTGTTAACCTTCCAAAATACCTGCAAAGAGCACTCTCAACAAAAACACAAATTTCTGCACAGCATAGAGGACACTAAGAACACACATAGTTTTTCTCCAAAACAGAATTTACTTTGAATACCACGATCCTCACTCTGGTGGGCACTGGCCTTCTCCCATCTGTGTGGCAGTGTTTGAAGACCCTTCCCTTTGTGCACCTACTTCCGCCACGCTGCAGAACTGCATCCCAGATGCTTTCAGACTGGACACTGAAGGAACTCCTGCCTGGGATGGACAACATATACTGGAATGGTAGCAAATCAGACAGTGAACTTGTCTGTCTTCTGAGAGTAGCCAGAATAATCTTAACGCAGAAATCACGCTATCTCACTTTCCTATTCAAATCCTTCAAAAGTCCCACATTCCTACAACATCCTCCAGACCCTGAGTGATCTGGCTGTGCTGGGCCTCCTGAAACTCACCCTGTGTTCTCCCCCACATGATTCTAACGTGAGCCCATGTGCATATGAGAGGTCCAAGAATACCTTCTTCTGCCTTGGGATCTACTGTTGCTGTGGCCTAGATGTTTTCCCTATGCCTGGGCAAGACTGATTCTCATAAGGAATCACACCTGGGACCAGACAAGTTAAGGGACCAAACAAAGTATCTCTGAATCTAGCTGACTTTCTACATCCTTCTGGTATGCTTGTGAAAGAAATAATGCCTTTTAAAATGACAAGCCTGAAAACAAGCAAACAAACAAACTGAGTCACCACCACAGAAAATACCAGGCTGAATCGGCAAACAAGTTTTTCCTTGCTCTTCTCATGCAGAAAGCAGACTCAGATGTCTCTGGTCTAGCCTGATTGTAGATAAACAAGACGTACTTCCATCCTAGCTTTCCGGCCACACAGACAGTAAAGCAGTTCAAAACAAGCCCTATACGGCTATACACTCGAACCAGCCAGTACTCATTTTTATTCCATTCTAATGACTGTAATATTTTGTAGAGAAATGAGATCTGCATATAAACTTCTTTAAGTGAATTCTGCACTCCACTATTAGTTTTTCTCTATTTATCATCACAGACATAAAAGCCCTTGGGAGATGGGATTGTGGGAGATAATGTGGGGAGGGATAGGTAAACTGAAGGGCATTTTTGAGGGGTAGTACTGAAACCTTGCTGTAGAGATTTTTTTTTTTTCTGTAGAGAATTTTAATCCAGCAAGATGCCTAAGCTAGAAAGGGATCTCATCCAAAGACCTTCTAGGTCTCTGTGATCTGGCTGAAATGTAGACACACTCTGGATTACAGTATGATCTGGCTGGAATAAAACATACCCTTAGTACGCACCTTTAATCCCAAATAATGATGGTAAGGTTAATTTATAGAAGGAACCAGCTATGTTTGAAAGGGATGTTTAATTGAGGGGCACAAAGTACAGGAAAGACAAGCTACTGAAGAGCAGTGAGGGAGAAAGAAGAGTTTTTTACTGGAACAGTTTGACAGAGACAGGTTGCAGAGAGAACAAGCTAGACAGAGGTAAAGACAGAAAGAGCCAGAGGATGAGAAAGAGCCAGAACATTAAAGCATATTGCCAGAATTATTTTAAATCCAGGCAGAGCAATTCAGTGAGAAGGCAAAGGAAGCCAGTTTGAACCAGTCAGCTTGGCAAGGAGTTTGGGCCAGAACAGCTGAGTTAAACCAGGCAGTGAGAGTTCATAAAGAGTTAGAAAGGCTTGGGAACACCTCACCTCATCCCCTCGTCTGAAGAAATAAGGACAACACTTACACCTTGCACAGTGGAAACTTCCTAATGAAGATTCCAATGAAGTCTCCAAATAAAGAGGATGATAGCTTCCCAGCTGATCCTCTTGTCACAAAAATGGTCTTTCCAGAACCAGGACTGGGTTATATCCAATTGAGTTGGTCAAAGTGATCCCATAAAAATACCCAAACAACCCAGGCAGTTGCAAAGTTAATAGGTTATTTCTCTACAAATTGACAGCAAAGCTCCATTGCTGAAGACAATGCACACGCAGTTCCTTGATCTTGGAGGTGCTGAGCTGGTGTCTATATGTAACCTCCACCCACATCTTCTACTGTCTTTGGTAGAGAAATGTAAACACCAACCCAGTCACAAAACCTTTGATCTATAATCTTTCCTGACTGCAAAATACGGTAAGACAATGGTGGCACAAAATTTGAAGGAGTAACCAATCAATGTCTAATTTGATTTCAGGCACATTCCACAAGATGAAACCTATACCCCAACACTACTTGGTTGACCAAGAACTAGAGACCAAATAGCCCAGAAACCTAGGGTAAAATCAAATGCTACTGGTTTACAAAAGGAGAAAAGGAACAATAAAACAACTCCTAATGATATTCTGTTATACTCACAGATCAGTGTCTTGCTCAGCCATCATCAAAGAAGCTTCCTCCTACAGCAGATGGGCACAAACACAGAGACCCACAGGCAGACAATATGCAGAGAGTGAGAGACCTTGGAAAACCCATCCTGGAGACAGAAAGAGTGTAAGAGCCAGAGGGGGTGGAGGACACCAGGAGAATATAGCCCTCTCAGTCAACTAAGCAAGGCTCATATGAACTCACTGAGACTAAAGTAGCAGGGTCAACACGGGTCTGCAGCAGGTCCTCTCCATATATATATATATATATTTGTATTTGTATTTTAGTTTAGTATTGTTTTGAAACCCCTGAGTATGTGAACAAGTGGTTCTCTAATTCTATTGCCTTCTCTTGTTTTTTTTTTTTTTTTTTTTTTTTTTCTTCCATTGGTCTGCCTTGTCCAACTTCAATGTGATGTTTTTTTTTTTATCATATTACATTTTATTTTGTTAAAAATAAATTTAATATTTAAAAAATAAATAAATGTAAACTGGTGTAATCACTATGGAAATCAGAATGCAAGTGCCACAAAATACTAAAAATAGATCTACCACATGACTCAGCTAAAAAACTTCTGGGCAGCAAGCCTTTAGTTTCGGTACTTGAGAGGCAGAGGTAGATAGATCTCTGTGAACTCAAGGCCAGCATGGTTTACAGTCAGTTTCATGACAGACCTACACAGTAAGATGCTGCCTCATAGTTAATCACATCACTATTGGAGCCTATGAGCGGTACCTCCAGAGCTGGAAGTCACAGCCCCACATGTCTGCAGAGACGGATGGGGGTGCAGTACATCAGTGAGGCAGGTCTGGATGCAGTAACTGGGTAGTGATTGCCTTGTGTGTGAACAGAGGGAAGTTTACCGCAACCAAATGAGGTGAACAGTTCCTGGTTTTTCAGGAGATGTGGGACCTCTGAAAATGTATGCAAAAGTGGCTAATTTAAAAATGTTGGTTAATTACTTTAGAGAAGTTAAGTGAACCCAACAAACATATCCAAAAGGCCAAGTTCAACTCTTAAGCTATCAGTGAGGAGTTCTACATGAGGCTTTGTGCTCTTCATCAAGTAACGGCCAGGAAGTGAATGCTTATCCATTCACTGTCCACTCATTCCCAAAGGGAAACTCATATGTGGTCATAACTCACATGAGCTTTTTTCCTACATCCCAGGTGCCTAGTGTGCTTGTACTTTATTTCCATCATCCAACCACTCTGTAATCATAAGAAACTTCTTAGAAAGGCTCGCCATAACCTCCGATTTCAGGGAAGACTGGGGATTGGAGCGTTTCTGAAATCATAATGTGTATGTGAAAGAGACAAGAAGCAAACGATGTCGAACTTCAGAGTAGAAATTAGGTGTTCAGGGATAGACCACCTCAGTTCAAAAGGGCAATGTTCCCAACCCATGTCTCATGCTGGAAAACTGTCTCTTACTGATTGGTTGAAAGCCATTAAGCCATTAGGCTTCTGCTTAGATGCAGTGGATAAGTGTTTCTTGTTACCAGGGAAAAGAACTGTATGCTAGCTATCACCTTTCAAATTATCAATTCATAATGAAAACTAATGATGGAACTGATGCTTATTTACAAAACCTTAAAAATATCACAGAAATAACTAAAATATGTTATACCAAAACCTACATAATTTACACAAAAGAACTACATTTGAATATATTTGAGCTTTCACCTAACGGACCTTCAAATATTTTCTATTCGGCGGATACATTACATTTCAAAGAATGGAGACACAAAAATATATTAGGCTGCCAAGGAATATTTGAAAAGGGAAGCATAGGCGATGCTATACTGTTATGTGAGGTATACACATGAGCAGCGCACACACACACACACACACACACACACACACACACACAGAGAGAGAGAGAGAGAGAGAGAGAGGGAGGGAGGGAGAGCTTGGAATCTTTTCCTTTGTATTTTTGTCTCCAGTCATAGTAATAAAAAGGGAACAAGACAGGTGAAAGTAATCTTTCTCATGTTAGACATCCCATCAATGAACATATTATCTATGAGAGCTTTACGTGTCTCTGAACTTTCTCATTGAAAACAATTATCTTTTATAATATAATGAAAGTCAAAATGACACAGATAACACGAACCCTTGTTCATCTGTCAAAATTTGGCACTTAGGCCTTGGCAAATCCAGAAAACTCGTCAACATGACCTACCTTTAGCAAAGCTAGAAAACGACAAATAATATTCAAATGCCAATGCATAGAATATGTGTCCAGACAGCAGCTGTCCTTCTGGACCAGTAACACAACAGGGAAAAAAAAAAAACAAAAACAAAAAAAACAAAACAAAAAAAAACCACCCCATGGCATTATAGGGATAAACACTCAAGATCTGGGGGGAATCAGAAATTGAACTTAGGAATGACTTAGGCAGAAATGTTAGCACTTTCACACAGATAACGGGAACACAAAGCACCTTCTTTCTTGTGCTGATGTAGAACTCTGAAGCTACTGGACTAGTGAGAATTACACAATTTGAGAGATTAAGCGCAAATGAAAGATCAGTTATTTCCCCAAGAATTCATGAAGATGCTTAGGTTTCCCAAAAACATACACACACACACACACACACACACACACACACACACACACACACACACACATTTATATGTAGTATGCATGTATATATGTTTGATATGTGTATTTCATTTTAGAGTCATCGCTACTTATTTCAAGGCTCAGGGTCACTTTTAACTCCCTAAGGGGAATTTGAGCAAGGCGGAAGAACAAAAGTCCTGGACCGGGCAAGCATATGAAAGTTCAAACGCCCTCTGTGTAGGGTAATCCCTGCACTCGGCGCCTGTTTGCACTCCTCTGCAGACTCTGGTCTGCAGACCTTGCCACTCTGCAAGCCACTATGCCCTATATCTCCTCTCTGGAAGCAGGGAAGCCACAGGTAGGCCAGTGCCACTACCCACCGGCTTTGCTCACGTTCCAGCCCCAGCCCCGCCATGCTCTCCAGCACTCACTCAGCCCTCTGGCGTCCGAGGTCTGCGCTTTCCCAGGGGCGGGCACACAGTGTAGCCCCCGCCAGCTCCTCTGAGACCCCGCGCTCTCAGATGCTCTCTGCGCGCCCGCCCAGGGCAAGCACCCGCGGGAGGAACGGGGCGGGGCGCCAGCATGGCACCTCCCAGGGCCGACTCAGGTCCCAGAGCTCCTGCTCAGAGGCCAGCTGCAGGAGCAGGGCCTAAGAACTTGGACCCAGCCCAGATGCTCCCGCGATCTGGCCACAGGGCTGAACCCAGCGCCTGGTACACCCTTCGCCCCCCTTCCCTCCCTCGCGCCTCGGGCTCGAGGGCTCACTTAACCCTCTAAGAACTCCCAAAGTCCTGGCTCTGAAGATGGAACATCCCGGAGAAGGCCAGCTGTCACCTGAAACAAACTTGTGTTCCAGGCATCCGGCCAGGCCAGGGCAACTTAACTTTTCTTTGGTCCACTGAGGAAGTTGGGACTGGAAGCCTAAGGGCTGGACTTCTGCTGAAGAGCCTATTCGTAACCAGACCTCTGCCTCCTGGGACAGTCCATTCCCACTCTGTCTCCTCACAGACTGGGCTCCCCAAGTGGGTCCATGCTGGACAGTCTCAATAGGCATTTTGGGTAACCTCTTCTTCCCCTTCATGGTCAAAAGGTCGTTAGTTTCTGTCTTTAATCTAAACGAGCCTACTGTCCATATCAAAAGGAGCAATATAGAAGAGACTTCCCCCAAAGGTCATTTAACCATTAGCTCCAGTTATAAAAGGAAAGATGATTATTTGGGTAGATGTACATTCAAAATTCTTCCAATAAGACAGCTTTTTACATAGGAACTGAGCCGTGGATTTTTATTACATTGACCGCCAAATCAAGAGTCACAAACCGCTCCAAAATTTTAAGTTATATTATTTTTAAAAGATCACAATAGATATACTTTAACACAATTTTAGTCATTGTTGGATGTACCTGGAAGACTTAAGAATTAATGAGGCCAGGTACACACACAAGCATCATAAATTCAAGACCAGCCTGGGTTATGTAAGTGAGACCCTGTTTTTAAAAATGCACAAGTAATGAAAGGATATTCAAGGGTCCACATCTGGTAAAAAGCAATGGTTTTAATATAGGCAAGCAATACTCATACAAACAATAGAAAATCTGATCTCACTCATGATCACACAGGACCAGGAAATCACCAGAATGACAGTGAAAAACTGGAGGGGAAAATTTTATTTTTATTTTTTTCCTTTTTTTATTATTAATTTATTCAAATTACATCTCAGTTGTTAGTCCATCTCTTGTATCCTCCCATTCCTCCCCGCCTCTCGCTTCCCTCCCTATTCCCCTCCCCTATGTCTGTGACTGAGGGGGACCTCCTCCCCCTGTATATGCTCATAGGGTATAGAGTCTCTTCTTGGTGACCTATTATTCTTCCTCTGAGTGCCACCAGGCGTCCCCATCCAAGGGACATGGTCAAATATGGGGCACCAGAGTTTGTGTGAAAGTCAGATCTCCTTCCTGGAGGGGAAAATTTTAAAGGTGGGCTATTGGGGAACTATTTATAAAATATTTGATTAGAGATGTATTAAGATCCCTAAGTGAAAAGGTAAGATTTTAAGTATGTGATTTCAATGAATCCTTGAACAGTGTAGGGACTTGTTAGTGTCATTGCCACTAGTGACACTCAGCCCCACCACACTTCTAAAAACTGTGTATAGAGCTCTTGACTTTTCACAGTGGTGGCAGGACATTACTACAGTAGTGAATTATGTGCCATCTACAAATATTTTATGCATCCATGACACATCCTGTTTAATATTTTTACATATTCTAGGTTACACTGTACCTATGTGAGTTTTTTATCAACTTAGTACAAAACTCAAAAAGAATCTGCATGCAAATAATTATAGCATCTCACATCCTGCTGTGCAGGGGTTGACTGTAGCTTAACAGTCAAATACATCAGACTTTGTCTGAAAATGACAGCCTAGAAGACCAGCGGTTCTCACAGTATGGTCTGGGGGTTACTGGGGAGTGGCCACAGGGTCGAAATTACTTTCATAGTGAGCCTTTATTGGCATTCTTTCATAATGGTACAGTGACGTTTTCCAGTGGCCACACACTAATGTGTGACGTCACAGTGGATTGAAAGACTGTAGGGAGTGAGTACACCCCTGTATGAATGGACAGTGATGACAGGTGCATGGTCAGACTCACGGGAATGGCAAAGCATTCTTTTACTTCGTGTATAGATGTTGACAAACAGGCTGGCCTTGAACAGTGGTGAAAAAGTATGATGCTCCCTTACCCACAGTGACTTAGTAATCATGCCCAGAGATTAGCTAACTCGCCTACTCATTCATGCTGTATTGTATTGTCACACATTTGTACAAGGGACTTCATGGCCAAAATGTTCCTGGGTGATTGTATATTATTGGCAATGTTAAAGATGATAGCCAAGGAATCCTGAACTGCATGGGCAAAATCAGGAAAGAAAACATTCAGAAAGTATGGAAGCTCCTCAGCAGTAACTGTTTCAGAGAGAACGTATGAGAGAGAGAGAAAAACACAAATGCCCCTCGAGTTGTGAATGGGTTGCAGTTTTATAGCTGCTAATTTCAATTTCAGAGCTACTCTTTATAGTTCCATACCCAACCCACCTTAGTTGTCTAAGCCCTTCTATTGTTACGATACTTGCACAGAATTTTAGTTTATTTCCTCCTTATGAAATGTTTATTAGTCAATATTGTTCAGAAAACAGAACCAATAGAATGGATGAATAAATGCACAGGTGGGTAGGTAGATAGGCCGGCAGGTATATGATAATTCATAGAGAGACAAGCAGGTATATAGATATATGGATGATGGATAATAGAAAAAGATAATTATGAAAGATATGTAGGATGGTTTTTGTTTTTCTTCCTGGCCCTAAGCTCTGAGAATAATGACTCATGAGATACAAAATATATTTACAAATACCTAGGCCGTATAGCTAGGCTCTTCTCTAGCTATTTCATAACTTAAAATAACCCATTTATACTAATCAGCATTCCTCCAGGTGGTTGGTCACCTCTACTCAGGTACCATGCATCTGTCCTCCTCACATCTTCCCAGACAATATTTTCACGCCTAGCTCTATCCCAGAATCCTTTCTGCCTGCTGGATGTCCCACTGTCTATTCTACCCTTTCCTATAGGCTATAGGTTTTTTTTAATTGGCAAGCAATGCATCCATACAATACACAATATGCAAGATATTCTCTCTACAACATTCCATTATATTATAGGAAGTTCCATATCTGCTGTTTGCTGACTGGATGCCTAGGTGGAAAACAGGGTTAAAGTCTGAGTCCAAGTCCAAAGATCTAGGGATCAGGGGAGTCAGTGGTATAAATTCCAAGCTTAAGCCCCAGGACACCTGAACTTTGATGGCATGAGAGAATGGATGTTTTAGGTCAGAAAGAGAGATATAGTCTACACTCTGACCACGTTTTGTGTTCTAAGAGGCCCTCAATATAGTGGTGCCTAAGTATGCTGGTAGGGATGGATCTTTCCTACTTAGTCTCTGAGTTGGAGATGACTCTCCTCCAGAAGCCTACACACACACACACACACACACACACACACACACACACACACACACTGTAGAACATTTGGTCTCTTTAAAAACTTAGTTATGTTATATAAACATGTCTGTGTTTTAATCCCAGGTGTGGGATATGGGGGCTACTGCAGTTTGTCCACAGCTGGTAACAGCCTCATGAGAGGGTACATAATCTTTGCCAACAGGAAACTGCCTCATGTAGAGGCATGTCTTTGCCAGTTGGAAAAAAAAATATGAGAGCCCAGAAAGAAAGAGGAAAGAGGGCTTCAAGAACACTGCCTGGAGAAAGGAGAGAAGGCTGCTGCTGCATTTGTTGTTGCTGGCTGAATACCCTGACAATGGAGATCGATATTGCCCCCCAAAGAACCCTAAACAGCAGAAAGTAGCCAAAGAGAATGACGTCCCTTCTCCCTACTAACTTTCTTTCTCTTCTACATGGTGCTGGGGGGTTGGGTGGAGAAGGGAGAAAAAGATATAAGAAACTAAAATAAAAACAGACTTTAAAAATACAAATAATGTGATTTAACCTTACCAGCTATCTAAACATCTCCTAGCCCAGTCAAGTTGACATATGAAAAGTCACTGTGAACTCTTTTTTTTTTAAACTGGCAATAGAGAGGGCACTGGGACTAACTCTATACATTTAGCTTTATTTATTGTCAATTGGCCTTGCGCCTCCACTATGTACTTAGTATCTAGTTATGTTAGAATGAATAAGAACATTTTTTAACAACTGCAGCTCACGTTACTTCTCTAGGAAATGTAAATAACAGGAATATTATCTACATCACTGAGTTATTTCAAGAATTGCAAAAATTATCCTCACAGGGACTTAGGACAATACATAATTAGTATATGTTAGTTATAATTATTACTATGGTGCTATCTTTATTATAATTATCATTCCCTCACAAAAAGACTTCGAACTCTTATTACTGAACTGTTCCTCTCTTTTTCCCCATACACCTAATATTTTAATCATGAAAACTGATGGTCTCATGGAGAATGGATCATCATCATGGAGATTTATTGTGCTATATGCTATATACATTTTGTACATTTCTTTTACATCCCCCCAGCCTACATTTTTCTTACATGTTCAACAAGATGCTCTCAATTCCTTCCTGCAGATAAGAAGACTCAAATTTAGAGACCCTGTATGTGCTAAACAAGAACATTTGGGAGCCCCCAGCACTTTGTTGCCTTAAATTATGTTAACAATTATCTCTCGGCTTTTTCCTGCTCTCATAAAATATTCTAAACTATCACACTGTGTAGGCATGTATTTTTAATCTATTTTATTGGAGTTTCTTATGCCTCTACCTCCTTTCTCCATCCCAATCCCTTACAACGCCAGGTAGGAGAGAAAGGTTAGTGGGGGGCGGGGGTGTAGAAGGTTGGTGGGGAACGGGGGTGTAGGTGTCTTAGGCTGCTTCCTGCCAATTAGGGTGCTCAAGTTCATGTCATGTCATCTCTGAGCTCTCATCCAACCACAGCAGCAACCGGGAGTAGCAGGGGAGAACAGCAGCAGCCTTCTTCCTCTGAGTGCTCCAGCCGCCTCCCCCCCATCCCCCACCCCTGCCACCTCTCTCTGGGTTCTGGAATTTATTCCCTTTTCAGAGTCCTCAAAATTAAACTCTCTGCAGCTTAGAAAGATCATGCCCCTCTCAGAGCCTGCATGAACAGAGCAGCTGACCAGCTGCTGTGGCCAATCTAAAGCAGATTCATATTCCAACACCTAGGAGTAAAACAAAACAGGTTATCAAAAACATAACTGAGTTTTTAAAGAACCCAAAACTCCCCGCTACAATTCCGTCCTTCTTCAAAAGGGAGCCAGCCAAAGTCAAGACTGAGAGAAATCTCTCCCTAACAATTCTACAGATTCTCAGTGGAGACTGCTGACTCCAGTCAGGCCGTGTCCTCAGTCAGAGTGGCTCTTTAGCTGATGTGATGGGAGTGAGATTACCCTTTATTCAATGATGGGTTATCATCAAACCGATTACTCCAGCTCATAAGGAGAGCAGGTCCACAAGTTGTAAATACATATGAGGACATTTCCGGCTCGGAACTTGAATTGATACTTCAGGAAGACAGGCAACCTTTTCACTATAGCAGAGTCCTCTTGTTGAAGTTAAGGGAGTGGCCCTTGGTATAGGGCAAACTATGTTCCCAGAAGTAGGGGTCAAGCACACTTTTTCTCACATGGATTATACTTTAAAGTGTGTGGTGTCTTACACAGGCAATTGATTGCACATTTGTTATCAGTGTAAACTGCATGGAAGAAACCCTGAGATGTGGCATAAATTTTGGAGAATCCATGGTTATTGAGGTAAAACCACGTACAGGCAACACTGCTGTGGAAAACAATGACACATGGGCATCAGACTCTCCCTCTTTAGCCTTTGCTCTAACAATCCGAAATGTCTGTACACACAACAGGGAGGCACTGCCTGGATCTCTACCATGAGAGCTGCTGCATTCAAAGCATTTGCTAGTGATGTACAGTTCTCCCTCCCTCCCACCGCCCCTCTCTCTCACACACACACACACACACACAGTCTTATACTTGAGGCAAGGGAGTGTATACATTCAGATAATAGTGTAACAAGAGCTAGGAATTAACTCTCAACAATGAGGTTGCTACACTGAGCCAGAGTGAGCAGGAGGAGCTGGGGGTGGGGGGTTGTGGTTGCCTACATGACTTTAGAAGTTGACCTGTCTGGAGTAATGGGAGATTGAAAGAACAAGAAACACTTGTACAGAAAAACTGGAGCCAGGTGGACTGTGTGCTCTCAAGAGACACTGTCAACAACCTGCAAACTCACAGCCTCTGAGGTGGCAGGTTAGCTAATCTTGGTAGGACAACTGATCAGGGTGAGGTTTTGTTTTTAGTCTTCACAAGAGAGTGGAAGAATTTCTCCAAGAAGTTTAGCTGCTTCTACAAAAAGGCAAAGATTTTAATTTGCTATTTGAATTGTGCTGTTTTACCTTAGATAATATTTAGTATTTCATTGCCCTGCTTTTTATATAAAAGTTGTCATTTCTAGTATCTTCAAAACTATCACATCTTTAAAATAGTCTTTAGAAACCTACTAGTAAAATGTCTTGATGACCATCCTTTTCAATTGTATATATTGCCTATAAAGTACTCTGTAGAAAGCTAAAGACAAGCCTGTGGTTTCTGAGAACCTGCTGTTTGGGGGCCTTGTTTGTTTTTCCATGCTTTTTATAGACATTGTTTTTAAACATGTTCTTTATGTTTCCTGTTTTAAACTATCATCATATTTATATTTTTATTTTCAAGTTGAGATTCTTTAAGCTCTAGGTTAAGATCTGCTGCAAATTCATGCAGGCTGTGTGTCTTCTGTCACAGTCTCTATGAGTTCATACGTGAATCTGTCCTGCCTGTTTCCTTGGTGTCCCCCATCCCCTCTGGCTCTTAGACTCTTTCCACCTCATCTTCTGCAGCACTCCCTGAGCCCTGGGAGGGGGGATTGATGGAGACATTCCATTTAGGGTTGAATGCTCCCAGGTCTCCCACTCTCTGCATATTATCTGGCTATGGATCTCCGTAGTTATTTCTATTTTCTGCAGGAAGAAGCTTCTCTGATGATGGCCAAGCAAGGCTCTGGTCTATGAGTGTATCAGAGTGTTATGTGGAGTCATTTTATTGCTACAATCCTTTAGTAGAACAGTGATACTTGATATCCTCAAGCTCCTACCCCAGAAATTAATGCCAATTGACAGCCACTTACAAAGGAAAGAATTAGTTTTCTCCTAGGGGTCTCACTGGGGAAACAAACTACTCTTAGGGCTGGCTTCACGTCCAGCAGTTGATGGCCTACACAAAATGAGTTCAACTGTATCTTTGGAGGTTTTCTGCCTCAAAATGTTAAGTTAGGGATTTTTTTTAACCTTGTAGGTTCTTTGTATATATATTATAGTTTCTGGTTTTGTGCTTTTATGGGATTTCTGAGTGTGCGAACCTGTGTGTCTGCATCTATCTGTGTTTCTTCTGCCATTCTTTGACGTTTTTCTGTTTTGTCCTATTTTGATTTGTTTGCTTCTTATTTATCTTATTGTATTTTGTTTTATTATATTATTATTCCTTAGATGTCTCTTTATTTTCTAATGAGAGACAGAAAGGGGGTGGATATGGATGGGAGAGGAGGTGTAGAGGAACTGGGAGGAGTAATCAGGAAGTTGTATGGAAAAAAAAAACTACTTTCAACAAAAGAAAAAAAAATCAGGAGTCTAAACTAGCACAAAAAAGTATTAGCTTTCCATGGATAAAAACCATGGGCTATGGCTTCCATCTTTCTAAAGTAGGTGACTAAAGGTATCAAAGTGAAAGACACATGTAACAATTTCCTGGCTCCTTTCCAATGCTAACACTCCAAGGAATCCAGTCCTGTCACTGGAAAACTTCTCAGAAGTAAGTTCTGTAAGAGCAAGCCTTGGGGCCACCCCTGTGAGGACTGCAGCTGAATGGTTGCATCACATTTGCTAGGACTGACTTCATTACAACTAAAAAGCAGGTTGGACTAATTCATTCCAAATCTCACCCAGTCATCTGAAACATTTGGTCAATAACAGGTGGATAGTAGAGCAAATGAAAGCAGTCATTCTTAAGAACCAATTTCTTACCATGTTTCCCTTTATTTGGTAGTTAGTTCAAGGCTGCTAAAACAGGTGTTTTAACTACCATACACCGGAGGCAGAAACAACAGGATGAAGAAGAGGACAAAGAAAAAAAAAAAAAAAAAAAAAAAAAAAGAAGGAAAGAAAATGCTTTTTCTGTATCCTGATCCAAAGCAAGCCTCCTTCAACACTGTGAAAATGAAAGAGAAGTTGTACAAATGAGATTTAACGGACATGAAATAGAGTTTTTAGGGCAAACTCTTTTCACGGCGAACCTCTCCAAATTAGCTGTATAATTAGCCTTCCCTCTAATGACAAGAGATAATTAATAGGCCAGGAGTTCAGAACACGTTCATCTGTAGAAATTTATTCTCTTTGACTTAAGCAAATGTCAACAAAATTCTTAATGCGTGCTCTTTTCGAGAGATTATGGGCTGAGATGAAGGCACATCTTGATACAAAACAAATTCATTTCTGATTCAAAGTTCTTACAGACTCCTTTCGCCATGTAATTAATTTATTGGATGCTGAGTGGCATCAAATGATGGGCTCATGTGAGTTGTCTTCATCGTGTTAAATTACACATTTACCTGAAGCCGAGGTAAAGTAATCCCATGGAGTTTGTTAAAATATTTACATTGCCAATTAGTGTAATGGGGAAGAGAAGATTCTGGACGAGATAGCTGTGAAACACAGCAAAACTAGCAAGGCAGAGTAACAAAGAACAAAAGTCACTTTGGAAAGAAATTGTCTCTTCTGAGCCCAACATGGTGTTTCTGTTTCTATTTTTGTTTTTGTTTTCTGTTTTTTTGTTTTGTTTTCATGTGAGCCCGGGAAGAATGCAGTGTTTAACCATCCTTTAGAATGTATTGTACGGGGCTTAGAAACACCTTCCAAGGAGAGCCAATCAGAACAGATAACTTGAGCACTCTGGGGGGAGGGGCTGTCCCAGTTGTTGCTTTGGAAAGAGTCCAGCTTCCATAGGCTGGTAGGTGAATGCTGAGAGCTACTGCTTCCCTTCCCGGGGTGCCAAATAATTGATATCAAATGGTGAGTCCTCGGTCTGTAAAGCTGCCAGATCCCCACATCCTCGAGGAAACAGGGCCACCTTACTCAGTTTCCGATGTCTCTCCTTTGATCTTAGTCGATTGTGTGCTGACGGAGGAATTAATGATCATTTTGATGAGTTTATCTGTAGAAGGAAAAAAAGCACATCAGACGCTGATCTGCGCCACAAGCCTCTCGGTATATTGGCACGCATCATTTAATTTAATAATCATGTGGACCTTATTAGATAGAAACTTCCATCTAACAGCTCGATAAAACGAGGCTAAAGAGAGTCCAGTAGTTGTAAGCTGTGGAGCCAGGCAGAGAGTGTAATTGACATAAAGTGAACTTTGTAGCGTGCAGTATGCATGCAAGACTTGCCTCGTGAGGTCACCAAAATAAAGCACAAAATATTCGGTTTTTTTGCAGACAGTTCTGGGAATATATGAAAGATGTTAATGTGACATATCAATAGCCTTTTACAAAAATTGTGGTAAACATGTATAATATTAAGTTTACCGTATTAAGGACATTTTAGTTCCCACTTAGTATTTCTATGTATGCTCTTGTGTCACCACGACCACATCATCCACAAACATTTTCATCCTGTCTTTTGAAACTGTGCCCATTAGACAACAACTTCTTGCAACCTCTGTACTCAATGGGTCTATGAGTTCGATCACTCAAGGCACCTCACATAAGTGACATCCCAATTCCCTTTGTGACTACCATATTTCGTTTATCATAATGTCCTCAAGGGTCACCCATGGTGTGGCATCTATTATAATTCTCTTCCTCCTTAAGGTTGACTAACATTCCATTGCACATTTGCATTTTAAATGGAAAGCAAAGTCCACAGTTTGGATACACATTTATCCATTCATGGACATTGGAGTTGTTTGCACCTCTTGGACATTATGGATAACGGCGCTGTGAACCTGTGCGTACCGGCATCTCTTCGAGACTCCGCTTTCAGTTATGCGTGGCACATGCCTGGGGTAGAACTAGCAGGCCAAATGGCAATTCCATTTTTAAGATCTTAAGGAACTGCCATAGAACTGACTCCAGTGGGTGTGCCGTCCTACACTCCCTGCACTTACACATAAGAGTTGCTTCTTTCTCCATGTTCTCATCTATACCTGTGCTTTTATAGTTGCTGTGTTTGTTATTTGTCTCTATGCTGCTACAAAATATTGACAAAAGCAATGGAAGGGAGGAAGGGTTTGTTTGGTTTATACTTCTAAAGATGGTAGAACGTGACGGCAGGGCGGGGAAGGCTGCAGGGGCACGAGGCTGCACACATTGCACCCACAGACAGAACGCAGAGAGATGAACGCTAGTACTCAGCCTCAGCTCAGGATCCCAAGCTGTGGAGTGCTACAGACCAACTTCATTTAGCTGAAACTAGGAAATTCCTTAGGGACATGCCCAGAGACCTATTTCTATGGTGATTCTTTTTTTTTTTTTTTTAATTTGTTATATAAGTGATAATACAAAATAAAGACAGAGCCGAATGTGACAGTGCATGCATTTAATCCCAGCACTCAGAGAGGTAGAGGCAGGGAAAGGCAGGCCACCCTGGTCTACAAAGTGTGTCTAGGACAGGCAAGGCTACACAGAGAAACCTTGTCTTGGAAAACGAAAAAACCTGAAATAAAGACAGTAAGTAGTATATGGAAAAATGTTCCTTGGTCTAATATATCATGCTATTTTTTAAAAACAAATTTTGTCCAAATTGTGGTTTAGTCATAATAAACCACTTGCAGGTATACTTGGTTTTCCTTTGTATCCTAAATACTCCTCTATGCACCTTGCTACATAGTTATTATACGTTTCAGTTTATAGTTTTTCTCTTATTTTCATTTTGTAGCATTTCCCTCACTGCAGCTCTTGGGAGAATGATGTAGCAAACACCTTGTATGTATCATCTAGCCTTCGCCCTTGTCAACATCTCCCTTCAACTTCGTTGACATAAGCTTCACCTCTCCACACCTCCCTAAGCAGTGAGCTTAAATAGTTTACTGTAATCTTTAAAAAAGTTTTCACAATTCTGCAAGTATGCCAACAAGTTGGCAAGCGCGACTGGCCACCATAGTACCTCTCCTCAGCGACCTGGGATGTTATTCACAGAAAGGTCAGAAAAGATGTAAGTATTCCAAATCATGTCTTATCCGCTTATCACTAAGCCCAAATTTCTCTGCAATAATATGTGAGCAGTTCAAAATCTTCAAGAGAACAAGTATTAATTATTAATTAGTACTATTTGAGCAGCTCTTCTCATGCAGGAAAACCTTTTTATCGCCTAGATTATTACGCAGCTAGGAGATCTGAGCCCAGGTCCTCTGGCACCACATGCTAGGTTATCAAACAAAGACCAACGGCAGTTGGAAAACCACCAAAGGAAGAAGTGACTTGGTTATAGATTACTGGAGTGATGTACACAGAGCAGGCACTGACGCATGGGACATAGGATGTGGCGTTGCTTGGTTTGAGTGTCAGGTTTTTGAGGAAAGAAAGTTTAAAACGTTGGTGTTAGTGGTAAAGTCACAAAAGTGAGAGAAGCTAAAATTAGATACAAATAGAGCCCACGTCCCTGAGCTAATGAAAATAAGCCTGTGTTAGGAATCTGTTGCTGACACACCAAGATGCTACAGTTTGCCTCTTCAGAGTCTGGTTGCTAAAGGCCTGGTTGCCAGCCTGTGGTATTGCTGGGAGGGAGAGCCTCCCTGGAGGAAGTTAGGTCAATGGGTGTGCCTCAGATGGGAACACTGGGACCCTAGCTTATTCCTCTTCCTCATTCTCCATCAACTGTGTGACTAATCCCCTGTGTACTCTCTGACAATGTTCTGAGTTGCCACAGGCCCAATAGCAAGGGAACAAATTGACCAGGAACCAACATCTCTGAAATCATGAACCGAAGCCAATTTTCCTCAGTAAAAGTTGATTTACCTCAGGTATTTTTTAGAGACAGAAAACTGTCTTGAAGGAGAGATAAACCTGTTTTTTTTTTTATCCCAAGTGTGGGATCAGAATGGTCTTGTGAGAGAACAGGTGAGGTTAATCCACTAGAAGACTAATCATCTCCTGTGGGAGCTTAATTGTTGCCAGCTGAAAAGATCCCCTGAACAGACTCTAGGAGGAGATCTATAAATGAACCCAGAACTGGAGGCGGGGCTTTTGGAGACTTCAGATAGTTTTGACTGTTCATCACACCACTTCAAGACGCTCCTAGAGAGAACAGCTGAAGGGAAGGCTTCGAGCTCCAGGCTCCTGCTGAGGTTCCGGGTTCTGGTTACTCCAAGGTTCCAGCAGAAAAAAATCCTGCTGATTATGCCAGGAGAGTCGTTCCTTGGAACTGATAACCTTATGGTTTTGTTATTGTATTCTTTAATCCTTTTTTCCTATTGTTTTGGTTAGTCGGGTTATAAGTGACATATGCTCGGTTAATAAGTTGTAATAAAATATATTGGTTAAGAAAATTGAGCCAACACTGTCTAACACATGGCCAAGAGTGCTTCTCTTCTTGACTTTATACCTAAAAAATGGAGATCACTTACTTTTTCCAGGAGAAGTCAAAGTATCTGCACCTGATATATATCTGCATATTATGTCTGTAACATGGCCTGAGTTGATTCCCATATTCTGTTTGCTGAGTTTAACTCTGAAGAGGATGGACGATCAAACACTCTCCAGGTTCTACATGTGACTTACATGCTTAAAGTGAAAATCTGTAAGTGAAAATGTTCTGTTCTCTTTCAGAAATTGTTGTGGTTATTCAACTACTGAGGATATCATTCATTTCAAAAATAAACTTTTGGCAGCCAGGGCTACACAGAGAAACCAAGTCCCTAAAACAAACAAACAAACAAAAAACAAAACCAAAAAAACTTTGCCAAGTGACATGGCAGCTCACACCTTTAATCCTAGCACTAGAGAGCCAAAGGCAGGTGGATCTGTAAGTGGGCTAAACAGATCTACTGTGCTAGTTCCAGGACAGTCAGGCCTAGGCAAAGAAACTGTCTAAAAAACAATGGCTAAACAAACAAACACACAAACAAGCTTTTAATAATGTTTGACATTCTGGCAATGAAACTGTAAAAAAAAAATCACTTCAAAATCAGCATTCTAAGATACAGTAGACAGTCAGAAATGACATTACCAGACATCCTTAGCCCATCCCTTTGTCATTATTTGGTAACTTTTAAATATGATGATCATTTAGGCACTGGACAATTTTGTTCCCTAAATGTTTTGGAAGATGAGAACAATTGTCCATTAAATTCATAAATCAGATTAAGGTAGAAGCATAAGCAATGAGAAAAATACAGGAAAGATTGTAAAAATAATTTTAGAACCACCTAATATAAACAGATATCCTTAATATTCTCTGTAATTCCTATCAACTTCAAAGTATTTCTTAGTTGACTGACACTAAAGGCTGGCTTAGTCTGCGGGGGCACAGGCAAAGAGAAACAGGGGGATTTTTGAGTAGATAAATTAATAGTAAGGGCGATGTGTCAGACACTGAAGTGTTGTTCTACAGGGGAGGGAGGGGGAGGGAAAGGAAAGGAAGGAGGAAGATCAGGAGGGAGGAAGGGAGAGGGGAGGGGGAGGAGGAGAGATTGTACATGGAGCAGGGAAGGCACCTCTGGACAAATGAAACAGTTTGTAACAAGGGAAGTGGAAAAGCAGTATAGGTGAGATGAGGAGAAATGAGGGAGGACGGTGTGTGTGAGATGAGGGAGGATGGTGTGTGTGAGATGAGGGAGGACGGTGTGTGTGAGATGAGGGAGGATGGTGTGTGTGACATGAGGGAGGATGGTGTGTGTGAGATGAGGGAGGACGGTGTGTGTGAGAGGAGGGAGGATGGTGAAGCAGTGGATGAAGTATACCTGATTGTAGGTAGAAATGTTTTTCTCCCCCAGTTTTTGCCAATTCAAGAATGGAAATGGAAGGACCTAACTAGTGGAGTATTCGGGACTGGCAACAGGGACTACACACAGTCAAGGGTAGATTATCCAATGCCAAACTAGAGAAGGTTTCTTAAGTTTGGTCCATTTGAGATGCCTTCCCTTTGAAGATAGAGGTATACAAATCAAGTATTTTTACTCACAGTAAATGATAAATTGATTTAAAAACATATTTTGATATATGTATGTTATATCATTCTCATTCTGATTATGTTATTGTTCCTGCAATTTTTACCAAGCCCTATTTCACAAGCCCTAGTGAAGCAAGAGAGCAGTTCAAATTCTCCAGTAGAAACAATAATGGGTTCCTCTAAGCAGTCTTATACGAAAGTCATATTTGTGTGGTTTTTATATTCATTTATGTGACACCCTGCTCTATGGGGTTGTAGTACAAGACGTAAGCAAGTGGGTTTAAAATCCAGTGTGGGGAGATGGAAAGACAAAAACAAAAACAACAAACAAAACAAAACAAAACAAAACAAAAAACCAACAACAACAACAAAAACAAACAAACAAAACCCAACTAACTAAAATTGAATCAGATTTCTTTCTTTTTTAATTAATACAAGGAAAAACTTTAGACCAAGGCTATAAATACTGTGTTGAGCTCTGTTCCAGAAGGGGCCGGAGCCTGCCCAAACACTAGCTGGCTCCTTTTCAGATGAGATCTTGGCCTAAGGCATCAGCTTTGGTCATGGAGCTGCTATTCCCTGTCCAAACCACAGGCTACATGGGGCAGAAAGAGAGTAGCAAGCGGGAGGCTGACACATAAACTGTTGACTGCTCACTCCATCCGTTGGTGGTCTATAGAGTTTCCTTTTATGTGAACTTGCACCCCTGCGGTAAAGAAGCTGAAGCTGCTAACATTTCTGTGGCATGAAGTATAGATAAGAGCTATAAGAAATGCAATATTCAAATAACACTGCTTAGAGGAACCCATTATTGCTTCTACTAGAGAATTTGAACTGCCCATGCACTGCACTGGAGGTCTGGTCCACTTGACAAGGATGCCTGACAGATCTTGACATCAAGATAGAACATGGATTAGTCTGGGGTTGCATATTATTTCTTCCATGTATATGATTATGAGTCATTCTCTTGACTCTTAAATGCTGCACATTCTAAATATCCCTGGAAATACTTTTGAAGGACTTGACACTTTGATCCAGGACATCACAGTACATTTTTTCCCCTAAAAAAAAAATGTCTATGCTAGCAGCCACCTAAAACCAAGACGCTTGGCCCACTATAGGAGTGAATAAGCATCTGAGAAAGATAAAATGGATCTGATCAGAACCCAGCTGCATTCCATAAGCAATTTACCTGGGCTTCTCTCCATGCAAGTTTTCCTCTTCAATTTCTGTTGAGTAATTTTCCTTATAATATCTAATCGTCTCATCAGTATTGTTCTCCATGAGCAGGCATGTGCCTATTTATATAAATGTTACATATATGTCTTAAACACCATGTTAGAGTCTATGTGTAATCAAACATGGATGAAATGAGCGCTCTGAAGTACTTAATAGTATCTTTCAAGTTCAATAGCACGTCAGGAGAATCTAATAGCTGTTGTTTGCTCTTAGCTCAGTGCATCCTTACACACTTTCTTGCCTTGTCCCTGCTGATGTTTCATATGGGGAGGGAGTTTTTGGTGGAGATAGGATTCAAATGTAGTTGTCTGGAGTCTAAATCCTTTAGGCTGTTTATTGCAGCATTGGTTATTTTTAAAACTTGTAAGCTTTCAGCACTAAGAGTTCACTCTGAAAACAAGGATACAATCAGCCAAGTCCTTTACCTGTAAACCCACACCTAGATTTTGTTTTTCTTTTTGTAAAAAAATTAATTTATTTATTACAATCTATTCACATAACATTCTGATTGTTATCCTCTCCCTCTTATCTTCCCCTTCCCACACTCCCTCCCTCTTTCTCCGTGTTCCCCTCCCCTAGACCTCTGACATGGGGGGGGCTCCTCCCCCACCCTCTGATCACAATTTATCAGGTCTCCTCGGGGTAGCCTATGTCCTCTTCCTCTGTGTGCCCACAAGGCCGCCCCACCAAGGGGCAGTGGTCAAATCGCAGTCACTAGAATTCATGTTAGAGGCAGTTCCTTCTCTCTGGCTTTCCCATCCACATGGAGAATGAGCTGTGTGAACAAGGCGTCTAGGTACTCTGCGTGCATTGTCCTTGGTGCATCAGTTTGTGCAGGCCCCCTTGTTCCAGATCCGCCAGCCTTGGTGGTCTCTCTGTGGATTTCTGGACCCCTCCTGGTCCTTCCATCCTTCTCCTCAACTCTTCCATACAACTCTCAGTGCTCTGCCCAGAGTCCTGCTTCAAGTCCCAGTATTGGTACGGAATCCGCACTGGGTGGAGTTTCTCAGAGGACCTCTATGTTGGACTGATATACACTTATAAGTGAGTGTATACCAGGTGGTTCTTTCTGGGTCTGAGTTACCTCACTAAGGATGATCTTTTCTAGTTCCATTCCTTTGTCTGCAAATTTCAAGATTTCCTTGTTTTTTATAGCTGAATAGTATTCCATTGTGTAAACGTGCCACAGTTTCTTTATCCATTCTTCTTCAGTTGAGGGACATCTAGGTTGTTTCCCGATTCTGACTATTATGAATAAAGAAAGCTACTATGAAATAGTTGGGCAAACGCCCTTGTTGTATGGTAGAGCATCATCTTTCGGGTATATACCCAGAAGTGATATAGCTGGGTTCTAAGGGAGCACTAATCCCAGTTTTCTGAGAAAGCACCAAATTGATTCCCAAGGTGGTTGTACATGTTGGCACTCCCACCAGCAATGGAAGAGTGTTCCTCTTTCCCCACATCCTCACCAGCATGTGCTGTCACTTGAGATTTTATCTTAGCCAATTTGATAGGTGTAAGGTGGAATCTCAGCATCATTTTGATTTACATTTCTCTGATGACTAAGGACATTGAGCATGTCTTTAAATGTTTCTCACCCATTTCCTTTGTTGAGAAGTCTCTGTTTAGCTCTGTACCCCATTTTTAAATTGGATTATTTGGTTTTTTGGTGTTTAATTCCCAGAGTTCTTTATATAATTTGGATATTAGTCCTTTGTAGGATGTAGGGTTGGTGAAGATCCTTTCCCAGTGTGTACTCTGTTGTTTTGTTCTGTTGACAGTATGCTTTGCATTACAGAAGCTTTTCAGTTTCATGAGTCCCATTTATTAATTGTTGACCTTAGAGCCTGACCTGTTGGTGTTCTGTTTAGGAAGTTGTCTCCTGTGACAATGAGTTCAAGGCTCTCTCCTGCTTTTTCTTCTAACAGATTTAGCGTGTCTGGTTTTATGTTGAGGTCTTCAATCTGCTTGGACTTTACTTTTGTGCAGGGTGATAAACATGGACTTATTTACATTTTTCTACACATAGACATCCAGTTAGACCAGCACCATTTGTTGAAGATGCTGTCTATTTTCCATTGTATGGTTTTGGCTTCTTTGTCAAAAAATCAAGAGTCCACAGGTGTGTGAGTTTATTACTAGGTTTTCAGTTGGATTTCATTGGTCAACCAGCCGATTTCTATGCCAGTACCATGCTGTTGCTCTGTAGTACAGTTGGAGATAAGGGTTGGAGATTCCTCTGGAAGGTCTTTCATTGTACAGGATGTTTTAGCTATTCTGGATTTTTTGTTTTTCCATATGAAGCTGAGAATTGATCTTTCAAGGTGTATAAAGAATTGCTTAGGTATTTTGGTAGGGATTGCACTGAATCTGTAGATTGCTTTTAGCAAGATGGCCATTTTTACTATGTTGGTGCTCCCAATCCATGAGCATGGGAGATCTTTCCATCTTCTTTTATCTTCAAATCTTTTCTTCAGAGACTAAGTTTTCTTTTCTTTTCTTTCTTTCTTTTTTTTAATTGTACAAGCCTTTCACTTGTTTGGTTAGAGTTATACCAATGTTATAGAGAGTGTTGGTTGACTGTTCAGGCAGTAAACTGTCTCAGTCATTTTTTCATTTTGGAAGTTGCTAACCTTCACTTCTGGTTCACTCAGGTATTTAAGTTTTATTTCTTCTCAAGTCTCTGATGTGGTTGAAGACCAGATAGTTTAGTCTTACAATTAAGCTTAGTTATTTAGGGGTTAAGATGTTTTTGGATCAAGATAGATGTTTTAAGTTAATAGAGATGAGATATGATAGATATTGATTTTCATTCAGAAATTTATACTCAACAAGATAGGAAAGATGTTTACTTCAAGTTTGACAAATACAAATAGCCAAACCACTATGAATGTAACACTTATATAATTCCTGATCATCTCATGGTTCTTCCTGCTGTATGTATTTTATTTTATTCATGTGTAAATGTATATGTTAAAAAAGAAACATAATTTAAGAAATGGGTTTTTGTGCCTATTGTGAAGGATGTTATTTTCCTAATTCCTTCTCAACCCCTTTGTCATTTGTATACAGGAGGACTACTGATTATTTTTAGTTGATTTTGTATCCAACCACTTTGCTGAAGGTGGAAAGTGGTAGGATTTTTTGGGGTCATTTATGTATACTAGCATATCATCCATGAATAGTGATACTTTGACTTCTTCCTTTCCTTGATCTCCTTTAGTTGTCTTATTGCTCTAGCTAGGACTTCAAGTGCTATATTGAAGAGATATGGAGAGAGTAGACAGCCTTATCTTATCCCTGATTTCAGTGGAGCTGATTTAAGTTTCTCTCCATTGAGTTTGATGTTGGCTATAGGCTTGTTGTATATTGCCTTTACTATGTTTAGGTATGTGCCTTATATCTCTGATCTCTTCAAGGCTTTTAACATGAATAGGTGTTGGATTGTGTCAATTTTTTTTGTATCTAAGGAGATGATCATTTGGTTGTTTTTCCTTTCAGTTTGTTTATATGATGGATTACACTGATATATTTCCATATATTGAACCATCCCTGCATGCCTGAGATGAAGCCTATTTGGTCATGGTGAATGATATCTTTGATTTGTTCTTGGAGTCAGTTTGTGAGTATTTTATTGATTATTTTCGCATTGATGTTTATAAGAGAAATTGGTTGGAAATTGTCTTTCTTTGTTGTGTCTTTGTGTGGCTTAGGTACCAAGGTGACTGTGGCCTCTTAGAATGAGTTTGGTAATATTCCTTCTATTTCTATTTTGTGGAATAGTTTGAACAGAATTGGTATTAGTTCTTCTTTGAAGTTGTGGTAGAATTCTGCGCTGAATCCATCTGGCCCTGGGCTTTTTTTTGGTGAGGGGAGACTTCTGATGACTGCTTCCATTTCCTGAAGAGATATAGGACTGTTTAATTTGTCCACTATGACAACTGCTACTTCTAGTCCCTAGGTCGGGGCTACCTACAAAGAGAATCTGAGCAGGGATTTGTTACCCATTATAATCTAGTTTGGTTATCTATAAAATGAGTTTATTTTTATAATTCAAGATAAAATCTGGATCAAAGTTTTGTTTGTGAGCTGATTGATATTACCGTTAAAAAAAAAATGTTCTATTTTTAAGTCTTTAAAAAAATACATTACTCTTTTTGTTTGTTTTTCTCTTACATTCTGACTTAGTTTTCCCTCCCTTCACTCTTCCCAGCCCCGTTCCCCACCTTACTCCCTCCCCCACTCTGCCCAGACCCACCCCCTCCTCTGTTTCCTCTCACAAAAGAGCAGGCCTCCCAGGGCTGTCACCCAAACATGGCCTAATGAGTCATGCTGCTCTTCACTGAGGCTTTCCGTGGTCGCCATAAGCCAAGAGCCTCCGAGGCATATTCTATATCCTCAGACAATGTTAGAAGAGTTTTGTAGTTTGCAAAAGTTGAGCCTGGATTTGAACTGAATGGCAACTTGTTCAGCCGTTATGCCAAAGCCACCTCTCAATGTCATGGATAATAGACCATTTATGCCATCCATCTCCTCCAGCCTCAGATATTTAAATCCATTTTCATACCCTACTATATATAACTTTAGTTTTCTGCCACTGTTCTGTATTCTTGGAAGGTGTATCACCTGCCCAGACTTTGATTCCCTGATAGTCAAGGGGATTCTCACTTCCAGTGTCTCTGCCTGTCATCAGTGCCTGTCAAGGGATCATCTTGACCTTTGACTTCTAGCTGGCAACCTGAAGACCTAGCTCATATTTAGGTAGGCATCTAGTTCAGAGTCTGGCTGTGCAGGCTTGCTGGAAACAAGAAGTAAAAGTCAGTCACGTGTCACATGTGGCAGTTTTTCTGCTGGGAGAAATGTCGAGGGAGCATTGTGGCACAGAACTCTGGAAGTGTGGCAGCCACCACGGTCCAAGACTCCCCGTGGTGGAGAGCTCTTAAGGTGATGTTCTTGACTCGTGTAAAACGGAAATAGAGTTTGCATTGGCTAGGACATATTTGATCAAAATGAAATCAATAATTGACACGGGCTGCTGAGAATCCAATATACTTACATACCTTATTTTATCAGATATCTGTGTGAGTTATATGGCTATGTGGTGATTTTATCTGAAAATGTCCCAGCAGCAAGAAGTACACCTAGTAACGGAGAATTGAGGACAAGAAATCTGAGGCTAGAGGAGGAACATCAGGGTTAGAATGTAGGGAATTCAGCCGAACAAGTTAGGATTCTTTTCTTGTTCATCGTCTTGTTTTTAGCTGTTAGTTTATTTGAGTATATAAGACTAGCTGACCATTTCTCAGGTACTGGAGGTGTCCTGCAATGGTGCATATATAGGGAAGGAGCCTCTTTCCCTTCCTTCATCAGGTTTGCATTGTACTGTCTTCAGCTCTCATATGTAACTGACCACAGGTAGAGCATAATTTGTATGTTTCAAACATAGAAAGTACCAGCCTGGGCTACTCAAGACAATCTGTTATGAAAATTAAAAGAAAAAGTAAACCCATCCTACCTTAGCTCTAACCTCTGTGTATATTTTCATTTAGTTAAATCCCACATAAAACCAGATGTGAGGTTTCCAACTAAAACATTCAGGAGTGGTCACCTTTAATGAGGACGTTAATGAGGTCTCCTTACCACAAAAGACCTCAGAATCCTCCCAATGTCATGGTTCACTGAGTGAATTCTGAAGCCTATGGAAACAGGGGCATGCAGATCTCCCAAGGTAATTTCCATTGACAGGAATCTGCAGGCTCGAGGCATATAAGAGACAGAACTGGAATCTCCCATGGTTACGCTCTGGTAAAATCATATAAAAGTCTCATCTGTGATAATCACATGCAGAAATTGGGTGTCCTAAATCAGACCTGACAACATTGACAGAACATAGGACATTCAGAGAAGAATAAAGCCAGCACTGTCAGTGAGTTCCCTTAGGAGTAACCATACATTTCCTATGTTCTTTCTGTAGTGCACTCCCCAGGGATGTATAGGGAGGGAGTTGCTAAGGCTCTTGCTTTTCCTGAGACTGCAATTCAGCCCTCTGAAGCACACTTGGAGAACAGCAGGAAGCCTCCCAGAAGCCTCTCTACACTTTGCTGAGGATTGTGCTAGGAGAATTCTTCCCCAAGGGGAAAACGGAGTCGTGATAAGCTTGACCCAGAAACAATGCCTTAGTCATCAGAGTACAGAGCAGAACTTGTCACTCAAATCCTGGAACCTTGACTACATCCAAGGGCATCTGAGAAGGCTGAAAGGATGCAGCGAAATAGCTGTCACACCAGTGTCTTCTAGTGGGCAGCTCAAATCCGATGCTCTTTAATAGTGGTCACACAAAGAGACTGATCTGCCTATGCTGTTGGCTAAAACAGTCCCCATGCCTCAAAGATACCTAAGCATTTGTGGTGGTCCAAGGATGAGATGGCAGATATGATGGTGCTGCAAGACATCCAAATGCCTCAGAAACAATATGCCTGGAGAAGGATGATCTAAAGGATCAAATATTTATCTCCTGGGAAAAATATGCTTGCATATGATTTTTAATGTTAAATTTTAAATAGGTTAAATTTTAATTTCCTTAATTAAGTAGTTTTGAGACATTGTAGTCAAAGTCTTACATTTAGGAAACATGAGATTCCTTCTAAATTCCTAAATGGGAATTGGGAAAAAATGAATAGGTTTTTTTTTTTCTTTATTTTTTGATAGTGTCTCTTGTAGCCCAGGCTAATATCAAAGGTGATATGTAGCTGGGGATAACCTTGAACTCCTGATCCTTCTGCCTCTGTTTCCCAAGTGATTATCCATGTGTAGCTATGCCTGTTCTAGAGCTAAGTGCATTGATTAATACTCAGTCAGTAATTCAGGTTTTCTAAGCCATGTGTGTCTGTGGGTGTACTGAGACCATTTTCCGTCTCAGGAAAGCCTAGATTAGTGACAGTCCAGTCAGGATAGGTTCCTGGGTAGGTTCAGGGGTCAGAATAAAGACTCAACCCAAGAGCAGCATAAAAACGAAAGGAGGGTGTTTGTGGGCCAGAAAGGGTGAGGCTGGAGGAGATACTAAAAGCAAATCATCACTAAAGCTGAAACAAAGAAATGAGAGCAAAAGATGGTCTGGAAAACACAGGTCATGGGCTGAAGAATCTGCAAGCGGGAAACATTCCAGATCCTTCCTAGGAATGCTCCTGACTGACATCCTCAGACATGCTCGGGGCATTTACAGTACATCAGACAAAATCCTCAGACTTAATGGCAGACCCCTGGGACTGATATAGCAAAGTACTGGGGAACTCGACCCCTTAAACAACAGAAATTTGTTTGTTTTCTTACAGTTCTAGAGTCTAGACGGTCAAGAGCAAGGGAGGTCTGTGTCTTCTGAGTTAATTAGAAGATACCCTAAATTCTGAAGAGCTGGGAGTTAGGACTCCAATATAGGAACTTGGTAGTGAGGACACACACACACACACACACACACACACACACACACACACACACACACACGGGAGAGAGAGAGAGAGAGAGAGAGAGACAAAGAGAGAGAGAGAAACAGAGACAGAGACAGACAGACAGACAGACAGAGACAGACAGAGATTGACAGCTCCTGTCAAACTGTATATTATTCACAGTCAGTCTCATGACTCAGTAATTAGTGAGCGGTCCCTCTTGCATTATTCTTTGTAGTTGGGAGGCACCATGACATAGAGGAAGGAAGTGATTAGTGTTCACGCTTGGCAGTGGACCGTCGAGAGACTAGGCAGCATAACGTCTAATCTGCCACCAGCTTCATTTCTGGGAAGGAAATGTGCCATAGGCACTTTATCAACCCCTTTTCCAGAGCAATTCTTTTTTTATGTTTTAATTTTTAAAATGAATTATTCATTCTTATTTTATGTATATTATATGTACCTAAATGTATGTACGTATTTTATGTACATGTTTGTCTATGCAAGGGTATAATTCCAGGAACTGGAGTTACAGACAGTTGTAAGCTGTTCTGTTGGTGTTAGGATTGAACCTAGGTCCTCTGGAAGGGCATCCAGTGCTCTTAGCTACTGAGCCGCCTCTCCAGCCCCATGTTTTAATTTTTATTTTGTTTATGTGTAGGGGTGTATGTCTGTGCATCACATTATGAAATGCCCCAGGAAGGCAGAAGAGAGCATTGGATCCCTTAACTGGAGCTGCATGAGACTGCCAGTTCCTCTGTGGGGCTGGGGATTGAGCTGAGGTTCTCCAGGAGAGCAGTCAGTGCGTAAACAACTGAGCCATTTTCTGTAGCCCAGAGGGATATTTTTTAGAGAAAAATAAGGAGAAGGGTATGAAAATATGTTTTCAGGATTTATAAGAGTAGAAAATAGAGAAAGTAGAATTGGGGCAGAAGGAACAGCTAAACTCAATGGGGCCAAAAGTAATTCAACAAAGGTTGAGGCACACAGGCTACAGATATCCCACAGCACTCAGGGGCTGGAATACTCCTTAGGACTGTCCCACACTTCCCACTAAATAAGAGGGCTAGACTTCCCCTATCCACTCATGGCCAATGCCGGCAACAAATGAAGACCATTTCTTGGGCCATGACCCAATGCCTGTCTTTTCAACAATATTCTAGCATCTGGGAGAGAGGGTCCTCAGACCCAAAGGCTAGTTCAGGTAACTACTAAAGAATTCACTGTAGTCACCTTTGTATATTGGACAAAACACAGAGAAAACAATCTGTTTGTGCTTTTTGAGATAGCAAGACATCAAATAAGAAACATTCATCTAAAACAACAAATTACCTCTGCTTGCCCTTGACAGAAGGACGGTGAGTCCTGTGAAGCACCTGGCTGCAATGTTAGCTTCCGAACAATGTGTCATGTAGAGCTGGTAAGAGAACTTTAGAGATGGCCCAAGCACCCCAATGGTCCTGAAAGCATCCATTAACTGCAATCAACAAAACCGGCATTGGCCTCTTTGCCATGACCTCTTGTAGGCAGTAATGAACTCTTAAAAACTGGTCCATATAAAGTCAGATACTCCTAACCTCTTTAGTGTAGCTAGGCACATAAAAAAATGTTGTCTTGGCCTTTTTGTCTGCTCAGATGTTTCAATCAAGAGTGAGATTAAATTGTTTTTCCTGGAAGGTATTTTAGCATAGAAATTCCTAAGTGAACTATTTAAGTTTCTATGTTTTCAACAAACGTCTATTCAATACTTTCACTATGCCCAGCACTATGGGTAATGCTGAACACCATGAAGGCAAAAACTAAAAAGAAATATTCCCTGACTTTGTGAAACTGCTTGGAGAGGCAGGTAAGGAGAAAGTGAAAAAGTAGACATTAAAAACAAGGAAACAGAGAGACAAACAAAGATCCTTTTCTGGTGTTCAGAGGACAGGCTACTGAAGGATGAGCAGACCTGACTGGGTTGCCTGCTTTGCCTGTAGTACGGACAACAATCCTCTGAAAAAAGACCTTGAAATTCTGACTTGAGCATCCTTTCATATATTTACGAAACAAATGAGGAGTGGCCTTTGGCCAAGAGAACAGCATATGTAAGGAGTAGGAAAGAACATGTCTCTTCTTTTATTTTATTTATCTTTAGGTTTGGAGACAAGGGCTGGCTGTTTAGTTCAGGCTGTCCTGGGACTCCCTGTTCTGTGGCATCAAACTCCTGAATGGTAGCCTCACTCACAGGTTTGCACCGTTATACCTGGCAGGAAAATGGCTACTCCAATTGTACTGAAGAATGAATGATGGGAAGTGGTGTCCAGAGGGTGCCCTTAGTGACAGTCAAAGAACTCGCCACCATATTTTGCAAGTCTTTTGAAATACAGTGGGGAGTCCTGGAAGGGCTTCCAGGTGAGGAGGCAAGGGTGGCTTCCCTTGTGTTTTTAGAAGATGGCTGCAGTTTTATGCTTGCAAAGAGCAAGTAAGGATTCCAAATGAAAGCTGGGAACGCTCAGAAGTTGTTATAAGCATCCAGAGAGGGATACTGGGAGAATTATAAAGGCTGGAGTCATGTAAAAGGGTGGCCATCCAGTGAGGGAGCAGACCTATGAACAGTGAGTGGATCCTAAGTACTTGCCTCCACTAACCGGGTAGGTAGTTGTCCATTAGTAATTTGGGGAACAGTGAGAGTAGGGTGTGTATGTGGTGGGGGTGAAGTAAACACTTACCTTATATTTATTCTTTCATGTTCTCTCTCTCATTCTCTCTCTCTCTCTCTCTCTCTCTCTGCAAGCTCATGCATACTTTCAAACCAAGTAGGTGTTAATTACATGCAATAATCTAAAGATAATAATGATATACTAACTCTCTGTTTCTATTTCTGTTGTACCAGGGCTTGGATCTAGAGTTTTAGCCATGTGAAGTTAGGATTCTACCACTAGATTTGGCCCCAGCCAATCATTATGACAACCTTTATTAAGCATTATTCATAGTAACTTCTTTATTGCTACCTGTGAATATCACACAGAACCTTCACCATAACCCCAAGAGGCTGTGTCTATTTTCTTTTTCTGTGTGTGTGTGTGTGGGGGGGGGCATTGAGACAGGGTTTCTCTGTGTAGCCCTTGCTGAAGGGACCTCCTCTTAGCCCAATTCTTACATATTTGGGCTTTCCTTTCAGGCACTGTCCTTCTTCACCCAACAGTGGCAAATTGGTGAGATTTTTCCCTTAATACTATTCCTCCACCTACGAAGCATGGTATGTTCAGTTAGGTTTGGTTGGCAAATTTTCTTTTCATTTTTAGGGGTTGTACTGCCAGAACCTGGAGTCCTTCTCCCCTCCAAATAATCCTGTCTATCGGTCCCCAATTCTTTCTCGGACCCACTGGAGTCCCTCTCTTGGTGACAGAGTCTGGGTGATGACTCTTCTGTCCCAGAGATCTCAACTTTTTGACCTCTTGAGAGACATGAGGACACTCATCTTTTGACTTTGGTCAGCGACCTCAACTGGTGATGGAAATGTTCTCATCCATCTGGAAAAAAACTTGAACTGATAGTGTATTTCTGCACCAACAATCACGTCATCACCTGAATGCATCTCTGCTTTCTCTTCTGTCTGCTACAGAATGACATATACAGATGACAGCTCAACTCTCCTCTCCCCAAGTCACCTATCTTGGAGTCTCTCTTAAGTCAACCCATAAACACTCTTCTTTAACTGTTTTGCCCATCTCCACTCCTTAACTCTATGTTTGTGGCCCATTTCCTCCACTCATGGATTCCTAACTACTCACTCTGATACACTCTGTCTACCAAGCCCCTTCTGGCCTTCCTCCTTCCTTCTACCCACAAACAACTTCTTAAACTTAAAAGTCTCCTTTCTACTGCAGCCCTCTGCCTCCCATGTCTATACAAAACCTTCCTATCATTACACTCCCAAAATGCATAAACATTTCCTAAGACTTACCTTTGCCCCTGTTACCTACCTCTCCCAAACTCTGTAGAACACCATCCACGGCTGACCTCCTTGTCTATGCACTCTTGCCACAGCCCCTCTGCACACCTCTGAATCTAACAAATGAACTCTGGGACCCTCTCTCACAACCTGTTGATCCCCTCTCACCATCCATTCCTACTGTTCTCTCATACACAAGAGGCTCCTCTAGCCGCAGATCTGCCTACACTTTTCATACGGATCACAGCTCCTTCCTGTCAGGTGGCCACATCAGACCGACCCGTCCGTTATCAAGATTCATCCTCATCCTCAGGTTCCTGTTCCCTCATGATCACCTATTTCCCTGAAATCTCATCTCTTCTTTCACATGCCTACTTTTCTTTTGCCAAATGATTGTCAGACATCCACCACCAACTGATTCTTCTAAATTCATTAACTGCCAGACATATCAGATCTCAAAGCACTCTGAACAAATCCTACACTCCCAATTATAAGATATAACTAAACCCAAGCTATCCCCTTTTTGACACACACATGTCCAAGCCCTCACCTAGGTCAAGGTTATCCAACAAACTCCTAAATTCCACTGATATCTCCTTCAATACTACCCACTGTTTTCTTTTTCCCTCTCTTCAGAGCTCTCCATTGGTTAGTTGTAGTCTCTCTTACTGTTTATACCCCTGTAGAGTAATTTTAATTCAGAACATGGCAAAAGATCACATCTAAAGACCTTTTGGTTCATGTGATCCAGCTGGAATGCAGACATGCTGGGCAGTGGTGGCACTTGCCTTTAATCCCAGGAGACAGAGGCAAGTAGATCTCTGAGTTCAAGGCCAGCCTGGTATAGAGCAAGTTTCAGGTAGAGAAAGGCTTAGGTTCAGGTATGGTGGTACATGCCTTTAATCCCAAACAATGAAGGTAAAGTTAGTTTGTAGAAGGAAGCACCCATGTTTGAAAGTGATGTCTAATTGAGCGGCAGACAAAGTGATGAATCAGAGAAAGATTTGACAGACTAGGATAAGCCCAACTCTCACAAGAAGAGAGAGGAAGCTAGGTAAGGGAGCAGCACAGACAATGAAGGAGAGAGAAGTCAGTTTTCCAGAGAGAGGTTGAAGAGAGAAGAAGGTAGACACAGGTGAAAACAGAATGAGCCAGAGAATGAGAATGAGCCAGAAGATTGGAGCATTTTGCCAAAGTTAGTATGAGGCCAAGCTACACAACTGAATCAGAAGCTCAGAAGAGCTGGTTTGAATCACCCAGCTTGGAAAGAAGTTTGAGCCACAACAGCTGAGTTGAACCAGCCATCCAGAGTTCAGAAAGAACTAGGAAGGGTGAAATTATTCACCAGTAAGACTCAGATGCTGAAAACATTCTGGGCTTAGATTAGATTGTACAGAGGCTAGAAGCTTCCAGGACTAGGCCTATGTTACCAGGCGGAGGCAGCAAGCTTTGGAGATGACAATTAAATCATGCAAATAAAAGTAACTGTTACATACCCCGGTTGCTAATGCCTCGCTCCCACTACTGACTGTTTGTCCCCTTAACCACCCAAGTCCACTTTGGGAACCAAAGTCAAGTTCTCTCGACCTTCACATACCAAAACCCAAAACCTGGTACAGTCTGTCTCTCTGACTGTTTTTCAAGAGCCTCCCTGATCATCCATGTTTCTACAACATTTGTATCAAAACCCACCTAACAAGTTGTTCTCCTCACCAACGTCATACAGCCAATGTGAATTTTCCTGGCTCCTCTTAAGAACTCTCAAACAGACCCAAGATAAGTACTCCTGTCAACCAACAACCTAAGGGTTCCCACCTATTGCTTGTTCCGAAGGGTGGGCTTTCTACTCCTTTTCCTGGCCTTGGGATTCCTTTTCCCAGCTATCAGGATCATGGACCTAACAGTTTCAAATGTACATGTAAGACAGAAAAAAAATGTTTTTCCTACCTCTGTAACTTTACCTCTGTCCTCAGTTTTATGTGACCCAAAGATTTCGAATCAGCTACAGACACTGCTCCAGCAGTGTCAGGGCCAGCTGCTTCCTCAGAATCTATATCCTAGTCCAGCCTCACAGACCACACTTCCCTAGCCTCAGATGGTCCAGCAGAATCTGGACATTGAGTGACATAGCCCGCTGTTTCCCAACTTTGACCAGCAACTCAGCTTCCTTGAGTCCCCTAAAATGATACCCCAATGTCAGCGAGAAGTACCCAGATAGAACAAAATGCCTGTTTACCCAATACCCAGAGACCCAGTAATAAAACAAAAAGGTAGGAATGAAGGGACTTTGGCCAGGTCAAGAGTGGTAGGCATGGCTCTGGCATGCCCTGCACTCCCCTCCCCCCATTCCCTCTGCCTTGTTAAAAACCATTAAATCTAATGGTTCCTAAACCTAGCCACAAGGTCTGTTCCCTTATTTAGTTACTTTCTCCTCCTAAGACTGACTACCAAGGTCTAGCTATCAAAATATTGAAGTCCAGCAATCAAAAGCCCCGTTTGGGGCTAGTTAACATGCCCAATAAAAATATACCACCACATCCTAGCCCATTCTAACCTAGCCTTCCCCTTTTTCTCTTCTTAAAATTTATACCTGCAAGATCTTTTGCTGCTGTTTTCTGGCAGCCACTTTACCTTGTCTTCCTTGCTTAATAAATGATCTTTCTGTGAAAACAGATGTTTGGGTGTGGTTTGTGCCTCATTCAGGTCTGGGGGGTGGGGGTGCAGTGTCCTTCACTTGCTGTACTGCAACTCACTCTATAGCCCCGAACTCAGAGATCTGCCTACCTCTGCCTCTCAAGTGCTGGGACTAAAGGTACGTGTCATGAAAAGAAAGCAAAGAGTATGAAGTTCAAGTCACATGTGATGTACGTATCTGCCTTTGGAATAGTAACCCACCCAGCGTCAAAGCCTATAGCCGTTTTTCTACTTGCTGAGTTTAAGCCTTCGGCAGTGTTAATTTGTTTTGCTGTTTTCATGACACTTGCAAGTGTTTCTGAGTAGAAACTTATTTCCTTCACAGTGTCATGTGGTAGTTTCAGCCCATATTTCCTTGCCATATGTCATGTGTCTAGTTTAGCGTTAGTAAATGAAAGTCTGCAAATATTTTAAATCAACAGAAGCACCCTGGCTGACTTCAGATATGCTATAGCCGAGCCAAGTAGAATGCTTTCCTGGACGGTGTCTGCACTCAGCTTTGGATCTAAAAGGATGCTAGCTACTCTGATGTTCTGTGATATTGAACAGGCTCGTTAGATTAAAAAAAAAAAAAAAAAAAAAAAAAGGATTTGATGTCTGCTGGGATGTGTACCATGGGCACTCTCTCCCAGTAAGTAGTCTTTGTTAGTCTTCTCTGGCCATGTTGAGTAATTCAGGTTCCCCTGTATGCGCAGAGGTGTGACCTAGGCAAGCACAAGGTTGGGTGGCACTTTGCACCAGCCACTCACATAGGGTCATGTGGAACCCTGGCATAGGAACGGCCCAGCAGCTCGGCTCTCTCCAGCTCACTTTGTCTCCCTCCAGCTCTGCACTAAAAAGCCACAGAAAGAGATTGCTGAATCACAGCCTAGGGAGGGGCTCTTCCTAGGGCAAATGCTGGGTGGCCAATGCATCCTTTACCATGATGGCTGCTTTAGCATAGCCAGCGGCTTTCGCATCTCAAGACATCTTTCTGCTCATATGCTTTCCTCTTCTTCCCCTGCATATTATTTTATATTAACTACTGTTGTAATTCTAATCTCTTATTATTAAAGTTATTCTGAGAACTGAGACAAATTATGTCTCAATATAAGAAAAAAAGTCATCCATCTTGACATTATAAATAGCTATCCAGTATCAAAACATATTAACGGTAGGTCATATGTTTATGTACAGAATCCTTACATTTTTATATACTCTTTAATTTATTACTTTTCTATTGATTGATTGATTGATTGATTGAATGTGTATGTGGGTACAAGCCCATAATAGTGCACATGATTAGGTTGGAAGATAGTTTTTGGTAGTTCTCTCCTTCTCCTTCTACCACAGAATCCAAGGAGGGAGCACAGGTCATCAGGCTTGTGTGGCAAGTGCTTTTATGAGCTTTCCAGATTGTTTACAATCTCACCAATGTCCGCCCTCCTCCAAGAAGCAGCTTCAATTGAGACGAAGCTATTAAACAACAGCCTTTCTTAAGACTCCTCTTAACCTTTCTCATGGCCCTCTTCCTAGGTTCACAACTTATCCACCGCTGCATATATTTGCACATATATAAAAAATTAAGTGTAGGATTCTCAGTAGAGAGACTATCTCAGTAATCTTTTGACTCCATTCCAGTTTCACATTTGTCCTATGAATAACATTTATATAAAAAAAATGTGATCCAAAATTACCTTTTGTCCAGTTGTTGTGTTTTTGTGGTGTGTGTGAATCGACAGCAGGCCAATAGTTCATCGTATTCCCTAGATTTTCAGAATCCTGGCTCTTTCGAAGGTTACAGTGAAGTGATGTGTAGCACATCTCTCCTGAAAAGAAATCATGTTTTTTTATTTTCTGTTTTCTATAGCTCACATGAACAGGAAAGATATGGATAAAGAGTGGGGGTTGGGCACATTTTGCTCTCTCAAAACACAAAGGGAAAGCTGAACTACTTAAATGTGATGCCATTTAATGGCTTTATTACACCTTCTTTTGTTTTCTAGTTTCTAGGTGACATTTGGAAGAATAAATTTGTATTTCAAATCTAAGCCTAGTAAGTACCATGGGTAGGAGAAAAGTATGTCTAAACTGGCCTTAGACTTAAAATATGAAACATAGGTCTTTATTTTCATCAGATAAAATCCATGAGATGTCTGTCATCTGATCTCTAGTGTGCTTGTTTATTGTTATTGTTGTTTGTTTGTTGTTTGCTTTCCCAGTGGCTGAGGAGAGCAGTGCTTACTGGTGTTTCAGTCGCTGTGTAGCAGGCAGCACGGCAGCACCTCACCTTCATCTTTATTGTCAGTCACAGTCAGGGTGCCAGCGCCTACTTAATTTCATGCTCCACTGATTTACAAATGGTAACTGTAGAGCTGAGATCAACACAGTGGTAGACTAATGGGGGAAAAGGCCCCTAATCTCTTAAATGGTCATCAGGCAAATGTCCAGAAAGCACTGTTATCTGAAAGAGCAGCATTACAATGGACACACTGATGTTGGGAGACAGCAGTCACAGAGTTAGATGAGGGTGCTGGGTCATTGACGCTTCAGCGTTTCATACTGCTTTCGTAGGTGCTGTTATTATTCAGTCCTGTAAAGGTACCATCACCTAGAAGATGGTAAGTGGCCTCTAGGTAGTAATAGATTAAGTTAACTGAATGGAAAAGGAATACAGAAAATCTCTATCAGTATTTCAGTAAGAACAAGGCTTCAGGGACCACCTTTCTTCAATGGATGCACTGTGGTTGCTTGTAAAGCAATTCTTCAGGGCTATGGCTATGTCTTGTGCCCTTGAATCTTCAGTTGTTGGAAAGACGCTATCTGTGGGTACTTGAACGCACCCCAAATTCATGTGACCTTAAAATCACCTCAGTGCATTCTGCCTCACCACTTCCAACCCTTCTTCTTCCAAATTGTCCTAATTCTATTTCTTACCATTAGAAATATTTGCATAATCATAATAGTTAAATAAATAGAATTCCTCGTTCTCCCATTAGCCCGCACCTGGGACCTCTATTTTCAACCCTTTGAACAGTTAAATATAAACTCAATATTTTTTTTTTGCAGTTTTCTGTTAATTATTTTTGGATTCATAGTCTATTCCCTATAACAATGTTAGTTCATGAAGTTAGAGTGACATCTGTGTGTGCGGAGAAACAGCCCTGTAGAGCCCCAAGTTCTTAAGTGATCTCATTCTAGGAATCTGGCTAATATAGAAACTAACAAGAGTAAAACACCCAAGAGAGCTCCTTAGCTTTGCGCGTATATGGGGGCCATCTTGGGAGAGTAAATCTTGTTACATAAGCAAAGCATGATGCTTTAATACTTTTGGACAAAGAATGATAAATTTGCAAAAAAAAAAAATTTGACAGAAATAGTGGATCTGTGAGCAGAGGTAGAAAATTACAGGGACACCACTTAGAAATATAGAGCCAGGAAACTGGCCAAAAAATTGGGGTTAGCTGGAATTTGCTCATTCAGGTTCACTAAGGACCCCATTACCAGTCTGGATGACCAAGGCCATTGTGCAGTATTAGTACTGAAGGACAATTCCTTCAAAGTAGACTCTATGGCTTGTACATGCAGGAAAAGTCAGTTTGAATGGCCCTTTCCAAAACCCAAGGTCAAATAATTTTGGTATGGAACAATCATGCCCAATTTGGTATACTTCAAGATGGCACATCTCTAACTCTCTGTGTCCTTAGTACCCAACAGATGACCTGACATGAATGACAATCCAAATAGCTATTGATATGTTCTGCAAGATAAGTAGTTTTTGTCCCACTCCTATCCTGTGATTCCCAACAACGCCCATCCTAAGGAAATTGCCAAAAGCTGTCTCTTGGATTTTAAAATTCTTTCCAATACGGATATTTGGGTTATCAGACAAATGTACCATCCTGAAAGGAATGTAGATATTCCAAAGAGACACTTGCATCCTCCCTTTGGCTATTACAGTATTAAAACAATAGTCTGACACAAATTGGAATTTCTCCAGGAATCTCTCTGGAGGAGATACAAAATATTGAAGCTTGGTGCCAGGCTGAGGAGGAGCTTGCCTCTGAGGAAGAGATTTCACAGGATTCTGACCATGTGTCAGACTTTTTGCAGTAGACACTGGAGTTGAGGCAGTGGTGGGTCAGCGGTGTATGGGTCCACTCCTTGACTGGGACTGCTTATTTATGCATATGCCTTACCATCTATTACCATCTATTTAGACCCAAACCTCATGTCAGGACCTGAGGATGGACTTGGTGTGTGTGTGTAGGCATGGCAGAGCAGTCACTGGACCTTTCATTCCTCTTCCTATGGATGAATTCTCTTCCTGTTTTCTGCTCTCCACTATTATTTGTCTGATTAATACCCTATCAAGCATAGGGTGCCAAGTCTAGCTTATTAGGGCTGCTGGCACTCAGGGTCCAGCTCCAACCACAGCCCTGAGTCTGCAGGTGGGGTCTGTCATTTGCCAGATAGCTCACCTTACCGAGTGTTTTGATCATTCGCCTTCATATTTCTAAAATGGAAATGAGAAAAAGCATCTGTACTAAGCGGAGTATAAAATGAATAAATATGCCTAGCATGTTTCAGAAGCGCATGCGTGTTGGCTGGAGGGTAATGTGAAACGAGGATCACAAGATAAATCTCGCCCTAATTACCAATGTGTAGGAGGCTTCCTACACAGGAACTCTGTTTGCTGTTCAAGTCACCTTTTAATCTAAGAGTCTGCATTTCATCTCTTGGGACCATACTGTCTCTATTTGAAACTCGCAGCTAATCTAGACCGTGCTAACGGTGCTCACTTGGGGGGGGGGGGCTTAATGTGTTGCCACTCTTAAAAGACTTGCTATCTTAAAGGGCCCTTTAGAGGCCCCAAACATTTGTCCTAAAGATGAACTATTGGGGCACAGGGCAGGGAGGCCAGTAGTCCTGGGTCCTGCAAGGATTTCCATCTCTTTTGATTTTCATCCTCAACATCAACTGATGCGGGAGACCACACAGTCCAGGCATCAATCTGACAGTCTGAGACTGTGAATGGAGCCCCAGTGACCAGTCTGCTTGGATCTTGAATGTTCTTTTGTCCTTGTCCCAGAACCCATGGTCTTTCCGGACTACCAGCCATGTTGCTCTTCAAGTCTTTCCTCAGAGATCGCCATCCTCACTGTTGCTCTGAATCCTTCAATCCTACTGGTTTCCTGCTGTGATCTGGTGAAACTCCCAGTACCAGTTCCCTCTGTTCAAGGATTGCACAAGGCTGGCATTGACTTTCTTTTCTACTTACCTTCCTAGAATGCCCCGCCCGCCTCTGCCACCATTTCAGCCGCATGCCTGGGAGCTTCACGTCTTTCGTGCCGGCTCGGTTTTTACGGTGACTTCACAGCTTACAGAGTGCAAAGCCAGAAAAAGCATAGCCACGAAATAAAAGTGGAGGGAAGCTCAATTGCTGGCAGCAGGTTATGAAAATAGGGATGCAGAGCAATGTGTCCTTTGAACATAGGAAGTTTAGACATGTTCAATGTACATTCATATTGGAAAGCACTTCAGGAGTGGACACATTTCTGAGCATGCTCAGGAGGACCTTCTTGAACATGCTCAGTGTAAGGTTATTGTTTAAGAAGGAAGGATGAAGCCGGGCGTGGTGGCGCACGCCTTTAATCCTAGCACTTGGAAGGCAGAGGCAGCCGTATCGCTGTGAGTTCGAGACCAGCCTGGTCTACAAAGCGAGTCCAGGACAGCCAAGGCTACACAGAGAAACCCTGTCTCAAAAAACAACAAAAAACAAACAAACAAACAAACAAAAGAAACAAAACAAACAAAAAAAAAAAACTACAAAGGAGAAGAAGAAGAAGAAGAAGAAGAAGAAGAAGAAGAAGAAGAAGAAGAAGAAGAAGCAGAAGAAGAAAGAATGGCTGACACATTATATGGGGCTGCTTAGCCTAAGGTCATGGAATTTAAAAGGTTAAAATACAGACCAGAGATACTCTGGGGGATGCTCACCAACCAAGCACCATGCGTCATAAAGTTGGCAAGTAGGGTCTAGAGAGATGGCCCAGTGGTTAAGAGCCCTGGCTGGTCTTCCAAAGGAGATGTTTTGATTCCCAGCACCCACAGGCAGCTCACAACTGTCTGTAATTCTAGTCTCTTGGAATCTGATGGTCTCTTCTGGTCTCTGTGGGCACCCAGACATGCCTGTAGAAAAAATATCTATACACATAAAATTAATTAATTAGTTAGTTAATTAGTTAATTAGAAAGACAGCACTCAGGTTGTCGCTGGGCTTCTCAGCTCTCTTTACAAAGATTTACCTGAAAACAAAACAAAACAAAACAATACAAAAACAAGAACAACGAAAAACCCCCAACACTAGGAAGGTGCCTTAACATGAGTGTTTACTCCTAGGATTGCCTTACTTCACTTATTTAAATTTCTTTTTTGTCAGAGTCTAGCATTTTTAACCATTTTCTTAAAGACTTAAGCTTCTTATAATCTTCAGGTTGATATAAATGTGTATTTCAGTGAAACACAATTGTTCTCTCCACCCTCCATAGAATAGACACAAAAATGTAACAACTCAAACTAACTTAATTATTTTATCATACTTCGATCATATTTTAAAATGTAATTATTTATGAAGAGGCCAATAATCAAATTTCCAGTTGTGATTACAGAAGAGCATTTTAGCAATCTCAGTATAGTAACTTCCAAACACAGAAGTCTGTTGAGCACTAACTATTATTTTCTGGAAAGAAATGCAAGGCGAGAAAGCAAGTTTTATTAACAGTGATTACATTGACTGCTTTCATTTCCAATAAGTAAACACCACCCAAATGGAAACATATATGGATGCCGAGGGAAAAGTACTATTGATAGAGTAGGTCCAAATGTCAAAACCATGCAGAATCTGTAGTTTTGGAAATGTGCTCCAGGATCCAAATGTCATAAACCTTCAAGTGACCTTTGTGTTCCAAGCAGTTACCAAATGGCCAAATCTGGTTTGTGTTACCATGGAGACACACTTTGCCGGAAAGACCTCTGATGGGGTTGAGCAGCGTGAATGATTAGCAGGCAGTGTTGTGATAAATAAGAATTCGTGTCACTGTAGGGCTCTCTGCAAGAGATTAAGCATGTGTGCACAGTGCAGATAGCATTGTTTAAGAAGTATCTGATAGGACTAATGTCTATAAATGAAGAACGGGTCACAAGTGCTTTTAATGCCTTGCTTGATGTTTCTAATATAAAAATGACAAGATGGGAAAAGGACATCAGTATAATTTAATAACAAAAATTAACTACAAGCATGATTTATTTTAGTAAGCTTCTTAATGAATGATATTCTAAAAATACTATATAATAAGGTAATCAAACTTATCATAGAATTATTACCCAAGCCCATGATAAAAATTATTTTTTTTCTTATTGATGAAATGTGATACACAGTAAAATTAATTCAATTCATGCTCCAATGTTTGTATGTAGTACTTGAGGGGCACTGCTTAAAAAACAGTGGAAGTGCAAAGAAAAGGAAGCTAGCATGATCTGTTCTCAAGAAGTGATGTGGGTACAGGAACTAAATTCTAACTCTACCTCTAGATTTCTAGAACTGGAAATACCATGTATTGTTCATGAACGCTGAAAATGTATTGTTTTCTTGTCCTACAAATATATATATATATATTAATTTTTAAAATTTTATTGATTTATTCGCTTTATATCCCAACCATAGCCTTTTCCCTCCTCTCCTCCCAGTCCCCACCCTCCCTCCCTGCTTTGCCCTCCTCACTCCTCTACTCATCAGAAAAGGGGAGCCCACCCACCTACCCACCCCAGCACATCAAGTTGCATTAGGACTGAGCACATCCTCTTCCCCTGTGGCCTGGTAAGGCAGCCCTGCCAGAGGGAGCAATAAAAAACCAAGCAACAGAGTCCATGTCGGAGATAGCCCCTGCTTCCTTTACTAGGAGACCCACATGAATACCAAGTTGCCCATCAGCTACATCTGTTTAGGGAGCCCAGGTCCAGTCTGAGCCCTGGTTAGTTGGTTCTGTCTTCTTGTGGAGCTCGTCTCTCCTCCAGATCATTCTATCCATCCTCCTTGCCCCCCACTTTTCCACAAGATTCCCTACACTTTGCCCAATGTTTGGCTATAGTCTTTTTATTGTTTGGATCTGCTGCTCAGTATAGCCTCTCAGAGGACAGCTATGCTAGGCTTCTGTCTGTGAGCATAGCAGAGTATCGTTAATAATGTCAGGGGTTGACTCTTTGCCATGGGGTGAGTCACAGGTTGGGTCAGGCATTGGTTCAACATTCCCTCAATCTCTGCTCTATCTTTATCCCTGCACATCTTGTAGGCAGGGTAAATTTTGGGTTTAAGTTTTTGTGGGTGAGTTGGTGTTTCCCTCCTTCCACTAGGAGTCTTGTCTAGTTAGAGGGTGTCCTTTTCAGTCACCGTAGCCCCTGCTACTAAGAGTCTGAGCTTGAGTCCCCTTCATATCTTCCCAGAGGCCTATTCTGACGTAGGTCTCCAGCTTGCCAAAGAGATGCCTCCACCTACAGTTTCCCTTTTCTCTGCAGGCCTTCTATCCTTCCATTCCGTTCTTCCCAGGTCTAATCTCCACCCTCATTTCTCCCTGCTCTCCCTCTCCTTCTTTGTTCTTTCTCTTCAACCACTTCCACTGTCTATTCTATTTCCACTTCTGAGTGAGATTTAAGTATCTTTCCATGAGTCCTCCTTGTTACTTCTCTTCGTTGGGTCTGTGAGTTGTAGTATGTTTATCCTATTCTATATTGCTAAAATCTACTTATAAATGAGTACATACCACGTGTGTCTTTCTGAGTCTGGATTACCTTACTCAGGATGACCTTTCTTAGTTCCATCCATTTGCCTGCAAATCTCATTATTTCCTTGTTTTTAATATCTGAGTAGTATTCCATTGTGCAAAAATTACCACTGGCTCAACTATGCTTATAGCAGCTCTATTTGTAATAGCCAGAGTCTGGAAACAACCAAGATGTCCCTACAAATATTTTTACTGAGCTGGCTTAGAAACTGTATATACAAAAAATCTAGTGGACTGTTGTAAGAAAGAAATTACAATATAAAGAAATTCTCTTTGTTTTACTTCAGGAACATTATAGAAAATAGCTTTTGAGCTATATCTATCCACCTCTGGAAAGCATCTCTATATGATGTAAGACCATCTTTAGATCCAATTTGAAATTTCTCCCCTGACCACTGATGATAAGGAAGTTTCTGTGAGGATAAAGGTTTTGGTTAGTTGAGAGAAGGAAGTTTGGAAGCTCTGGCAACTGTGGATAATTTTCTTTTCATTTACCTTACTCAGATAATCAAGGGCTTGATGCTGGAGTGATAATTCTGTAAGCCCAACTTCATGGTCTGCAGGAGACATGCCTGAAAATACAGTGCCGCCTTCCACCTAAAACAAAGTAAATGGTAGCTAAAATATAGTCAATAAACGTAAAAGAAGCAACACAAAAGTAGCATTAATAACAGCTCTGATGGCTAATCTTGTCAACTGAATTACATCTGGAACCCAAGATGCTTGGTACACCTATGTGGAATTTTCTTAATCAAATTATTTGAGGCAGGAAGAACCATTCTAAACCTGTCTACACCTTCTGGTAGCTGCCCACAGACAAGGACATGGAAGAAGGAAGCTTTGCTCGTTGTCTGCTCACTCTTGTTCTCAATGGAAAGTTCATCTGTCCATCCCATTGCTGAGGCAGTCCTCACCTAGTATTTAAACTAACTTCTTCAGGATTCCAACACAGACTGAAGGTCACTAGCCCTCCAGGAATCCTTCAGGACTCCAGCATCATATTGGGACTGTGGAGAGATCCAGCCTTGTAGACTGGACAGTTTCTGGATTCTTGTCCTTTCCACCATGAAAGGGCCCTTTTTGGACTTTTCAGACCATATTCTATCAGTTATGTTTCTTTAGAGAACCCCAGTACACTACACAATGCAGAATGCAATGCAATTGTATATAGAGAGGAAAAATTCCAATGCAGTGCTTGCTCTTCCCACTACATGTTCTTGGCTCTGGAGAAGAGTAGCCATATAGTCCTTAAAGGATGCTAGGGCTCACTTGGAACAGACTCTCATTCCATTTGCATGGAATGGTAAGCAGTGTTCTGAGTGGGATAGCAGATCTAAAATCATAAATACACTTCATCATTCCCCTTTCTCAAGCTATTAATCTGGAGCAAACCAGAGAGTTTGGGCACTGTAGTTTCCTTTACTGTGGACATGATTTGGTCTGGTTTTAGTCATTTAGCCAAACACAAGTGTATAGCTTGTTATGATTCAGGAATTCTGTATCCCCCTAAGGCCCATGTGCTAAAGGCTTGGGCACCAACCTGTGGTCCCATTAGAAGGTGGTAGAACCTTTAAGGTAGAGCCTAGTGGAAGAAAGTTAGGTCTTTGGGGTATGTCCTCTCTGCTTCCTGGTCACTCACCATGAGGTGAGTGGCTTTGCTGTAAATATGGACTCTTTGTTGTATGTCTTTACTTGACCACAGGCTCCCAAATGGTAGAACCAACTGATTATGGACTGAAATCACATCAGCAGGAAGCTTACTAATCCAGAGTTCTTTCTTGGTCCTCAACTATAACAATTACATAGTAACAATAACAAATGAACTATTTCCACACCCATGAGCAGGGCTGAATCCTCCAACTTAGTGTTGAAATAGTGATCAAACAGAAAAGTATAGATACTACCCTGATTTTATTTTATAATGTTCAAAAATAGGAACAACTAAGCAACAGTAATAGAATTTAAGGCAATCATTTATTATAAAGAGGCAAGACAGGGAAAAAATGGGAAGGAAAGCTGTGTACGGGTATTGGTATTCTGTGTCTTAATCTGGAGGCAGGTGGCTTGCTTACCTTGTGAAAATTTACTGAGCTGCAGACTTATAAGGTTGTGTGTTTTCATGTGTACATGCTCAGAAATAAAGTGTTGCTTTTTACAGAGTGAGTGTTAAGAAGATAGGTCATGGTTGCTATTAGAGACTGAACATTTGGGTGTCCTCAGCCAACATGGATGTCTGAGCCAGCCCACAATGGTATAATATTCAGAGGCCAGTCCTGAGTGATTGAGCCCTTCTGAATGGGACTGCTGTCTATTTTAAAGAGACACCTGTGCTCCATGATGTGAGGACATGACATAAGGAGCCATCTGTGAGCCAGGAAGTGAGTATCATCAGATACCTTGATCTTGGATAGCCCAGCTGTTTGAACCAACAGAAACAACCTCTGTTGTTCACAAGTCTCTCGGTCTACTGTATTTTCCTAGTATAGCCTGAACACTTCCGCTCATATTCATTTTTCAAGCAATTCTGTAGCTATGGAGGGAGAAAATTACCATTGAGGAAAAAAGAATGGGTGGGGGAGGGGAAAAGAAAGGTTGACCAACTTGGTACAAATTATAGCCTCTGGTGTACATCATAGAATAGGGTGACTATGGATGACAGCAACACACTGCTTAGTTGAAAGAGCTGGGAGAGGGATTTGTTTGACTAGCACCAGCACTGGCACCACCAGGGAATAATGAACATCTGAGGATATTAATGCATTTAACCTTGTATAGGCATTATACTTTGTACACACATATTCAATGACACATGGTACAATATTTATATGCATGATTTTACGTCTTTTAAGTATTAGGCAAAAAGTAATATTTTTAAAAGGAGAAGGAACTTTTGTTTCGCCCCCGAAAAGATGAGGCCCAGATTGTTGACAGAGCAGGTGGAGGCCTAAAGCTTTCAGGACAGCTGGGGAGAGAGACTCTGGACCATGGAGAAATTGTCTATGGAAGAGATGAATCAAGAAGCACAGGAAAGCTGCAGTGCAGGTAAACATGAAGTGGAGATTTTATATCAAAGAATGCCAGTCTTCTGTGGGCATGAGAATAAAGGTATTAGGAAAATTATTCCTTATTTTTGATGAAGAGGTTTACATGAAAACCACTGCTTCTTATGGAGCACATGAGTATTTAAAGCCATAACCTCCTCTCTCTCTCTCTCTCTCTCTCTCTCTCTCTCTCTCTCTCTCTCTCTCTCTCTCTCTCTCTCTCTCTCTCCCCCACCCTCCCACCGTCCGTCTGTGGTGATGGTGGTACTGGGGTTGGATCCCCAGGCCTTGCCACTGTATAGCAAGTGCTCTATCACTGAACTCCAACCCCAGCTCCACTTACTTTGACACCTGTTTAAAAGGAGCAATTGACATTTTACCTAACATCTGCTACTGGAACATCAAGTGACTCCTCTTAGATGAACTAAATAGGAAAGGCCCGCACTGCTGTCTTCTTGGTGTGCTTAGCATCATTAAAAGTAATCAATACATTTATATCAGAAATGATCTGGCAGATGATGCTTGAAAAAGAAACAGTTTCACACGTCTGAAAGCTGAGGCGCTGAGGCAGCTGCATGCCTGTGGTGCTCCCCTGGAAACCAGAGGAAGGTGGACCGAGTCACAGTGTAGCTTTGAACTTTCAGTTCACGTGCCATTGTGAGGAGCTTCAGTGTGGAAGTAAGCCCTGAGCCCCCGCAGAAGCCCTTCATCAGGAGCCTGGAGAGCTCCACCTGCAAGCCGGCACCCTGCCCTTTGACCTTTGCTCACAAATGTGCTTAGCTCAGTGAACTCAAGCATCTGGAGCATTCTGGTGAGTGCTGCAGCAGGCAGGTTTGTACATGGAGGAGCCTGACCTAGACAATGAAGCTGAAGACTTGGGAAGTCTGCCCTTGTGACTAAGGTAATTTAGCACGAAATTACAATTGATAGAGACAGTAAAGCAAAGGCCCAGCAGATGGACCCGCCCTCCTCCTCCAGCAGCATCACAGTCACAGTGTTGGGAGGATTTTCTTAGTGGAAGGAGATGGTTGTAAGATGTGGGGCTTTGGGCAGGGTCAGTGCTTGTATGGACTCTGCATGGATGCTTATGGTGTTCATTGTCTGTGGATGAGTCAAAGCGAAGTGGTTTTCTTTCTTTTAGAAAATGGAAAGGTGTGTTCTCTGTGATACATAATTTAAAAATATTTATTTACTTTAAAATTTTTATGTGTGACCAATTTTGTCTGCATGTATGCATGTGTACTGGGCGTGCTCCTGGAGTTCACAGAGTCCAGAAGAGGGCATTAGAGCTCCTGTAACTGAATTTATGGATGGCTATAAGTTATCATGTGGGTTTCGGGAGTTGAAGCTTGGTGTTCTTAACCACTGAGCCATCTTTCCAAACAAGGGATATAATTAAAAAAAAATACATTGTGTGTAATTGACTAGAATAAAATTTGTTCTCCTTGGTGAGCAGTCATATTTCTGACTGTTTGAGGTGAAAAGCAAACAAGAATACAGATGAGCATTCTTGCCTGTAGTTGGAGGAAGTTAAGCCTCCCCCACTTGTCTGCCATGACTAAGTGAGACTCTGCACTGGGAAGCTCCCAGGGAAGTAAGGGGGCCATACTGAAAACCAGACTTCATTTGATAGAACCTGTTCCTGTAATCCTTGGCTTCTTTCTAGACTCTCATCATCGCTGCCTTGTGGAGCATACCACCATCAACTTGCATGGTGTCATGGGCACTTTCAGGAAAATGATTTTAAAAATCACTTAATATTGGTACTTAAGAATGTACCAGAAGCTGGGCATGGGGGCACACACTTGTAATCCCAGCACTCAGGGAGGCAGAGGCAGGCAGATCTCTGACTCTGACGCCAGCTTGGTCTACAAAGTGAGTCTAGGACAGCCAAGGCTGCACAGAGAAACCCAGTCTCGGAAAAACCAAACATATATTTCAGAAATTCCAGCCAATAGGCTATATTAATAGCTTTTCACCTGGCTCTTTCGTGCTCTGGTCTTGATACTATTCCCTCTGCACGTTGCCTCAGTATTATCCATACAAGCAAGTGATACAGGATGCCTACTTAGTCACTTCTTCCTCACTCTTGTATCTATGCCATGTAATGAGACATCTCTCCAGTGTGGGATAACTAAGGATAAAATATAATATGGCTTTTATAATACAAAACCATAAATATTATCTAAATATGTAAATATATACGTATAATATAACCAGATTCTTAGGCCTTCTGCACCGTACCACTGAGTTACACTGTTAACTCCATATTCCCTTTAATATTCTGATTTCCCCAAATTTCCCTAGAACATCAACTGCAGTCCCTCAGAGCTTATCACCAGAAGTCTTAATTCTAGAACGTCCAGGAATTTGAGGGTGTGTCTTAGGAACAAAGGTCAGCTTTATAACATTACCCATGCCATTTATGAAAATGAAGTCCCCTGAAAAGGGACATTCTAGTACCCTAGAAAGAGTAGAAATAGCGCTATTTCTTACTCTTGTTAATGAGGATTCATATACAGGCAGTCTAGGCTGCTGGCTCAAGATCCTGTGCCCAGATTTTGGCTCCTAGGGACCTGGATCACATCCTGGGGTACTTTGCATCATAACAAGTTAAAAAAAAATAATAAAGAAAAACGTGGGAAGCTCTGACTGAGATAGTTGATAGGAATATGGTAGTTTGTGCCTTCTTTTATTTTTCTGTTTTCTTAAGCCAATGTGGACTAACTGGATCAAGTGGAAAATCTTTCCACAAGGCAGGGGTGAAGTGTACGAAAACTATCTGTCCAAAGTCCCTCGCTCAGTCTGCCATTGCTTGTGGAAAACCACAGAAGCAAAGGCACCTCCCTAGACACATATGTGCTGTGGTCTTGTTGCTACACCTCACTCTTTTTTTTTTTTTTTTTGGTTTGAGTTTGGAAAATCTAGTGATCTCTTTGATTTTCTAGCAGTTGGCCCCACACTATAGATCATGCTGTAGCCTTGTCTGCCTTCCTGAATATGTAGCATGTTCCTTCCGCTTGCCTTCTGAGTGGACAGTGCCAGTGTGGTCACAGGAGTCTCTCAGCTTGGATAATTTGTTGAATAGAGTTTTCTTTTCTTTTTTCCCATCAGTCCAGTACAAAGTAAAAGACTGGCATTTAGTTAAAGTGTGTGCAGATTTCATTGATGTCCACGTTGGTAATTACAGATGATCATGAGTCTTTTCAAGCCCTCTGGCACCTTGTGCTTAATTCTCAACAATGGCCCTGATTCCTCCTTAACAGAAGCGATATAGACGTCATCACCAGGGATTTCTCCATGCTCCTTTTCCCTGCCACCTCAGCACACTGACTACTCAGTAGATGCCCTTGTTATCCCAAATTGCATTGCCAGAACATGTTCACAGAACAACCTTTGCTTGGACTTTACTCAAAGTCAGAATTTTAAACCCATTGCTTAACCATCTCTGATGCCTTCTCCTAAAACACATGAGTCTATAGAAGGATGAGCCATGTCCCAGCAAGTACTGAAGGATTCCAAGTGTCTCAGAGCCAGCCTCAGGGACATTTCTGGATTTTAAAAAGTTATATATAATTTTTTGTGTTTCACAATAACAAAACCAGCTGATGTCTTGAGAAGACTGAGCAGATACAACTCTCTCTCAGAATCACCCTAACTCCAGAGTCCTCAGCCCTGTGCTTAGTGATAAGAGCAGCCTTCTGGGTTTTCCTTTCCTCCATCTCCAGCTCAAACTTTGTTTCTTTCTCCAATTTTCTACAAGGTTCTCCTTCTCCCTCCCTCCCTCTTCCCTTTCTCCCTCCCTCCCTCTCTCCCTCCCTCCCTCCCTCCCTCCCTCTCTCTCTCTCTCCCTCTTATTCTTATACCACATGGTTTACCTATATAATTTATTTAAAGTAACAAGGATGGGAACACTGCCACACACCTGCCCCCACTGTTTAGGGAGCTCAGGCAGGAGAGTAGTGATTTCCAGCCTCCCGTTGGGCCACATAGCCAGTCTTTGTCTCAAAAACAATTACACATAAACAGTTCTCACCCACCCAATAAAGCGTGCACACACACACACACAGAGACACACACACTCACACACACTCACATGCACATACACACATTCACACAAACGCACACACATACACACTTACATTATGTACACTCACACATATGCACACACATACACACACTCCCCCCCACATACATACACTCACAATACATACATACACACACACACACACACACACTTACACACATACACATACACAAAACCAACCAAATAGGAAGAAGGAAACATGGTGAAAAGGTAAAGAAGGAAAAGCCTTCAGGACATTTCTAATTATTTCCCCATGGTTAAAGGTCAGACTGGGTGGGAATGAGGCTGGGCCACTGGAGTAGAGTGATCCAGGTTTCATTTCCTTTGGGGAATGAGAAGAGGAACTCGAAACAGTGCAGTCATCCTCTGAAGCAATCCCATCTAACCTTATTTAACAATATCCATGATTCAGACTAATACAAAGGGGCAGACAAGGGCTCAGAATTTAGCTATAAAATCTTAACTAAGGAGATTTGAAATGCACAAAATTATATATTACAGTGAAGTCCCAGAGAGCAAAGTTGATTGTCATAGACCAATCAGTCTTGACCACTCTCCCTGGTTCAAATGAAACGGCATAATCAGATGGTCATGGAACTTTATTCTTTGCTTGGGACTACTTGTCCCTCTAGGAGAGGAATATGCAAGAGCTCATTTCTCAGGGGGATCTTGAGACACAGCAGAACCTACCAAGCACCCCGAACCCTGCAGTCTAATTACCGCAGGCTCAGGAATCGAATGGAAAAATGAGAGACTTGCAGAAAAGAGTATCAAGGATCAAGTCAAGGCCCAACAGAGACTAAGCATAAAACGGACACAGAAGTGCACACTTATAATCCTGGCACCCAGGAGGCTGAGGCAGAGGATTATGAGTTTGAAGTCAGCCTAAGTGACACAGCATTCTGCATCAAAAGTAATCATCCTGTGTTCTGTGGAATCATGTGCTTCCCTCTTTGTTCGTTATGCAAATAAGAGTTGTTACTGGGGACCGGGAGGTTGTTCAGTGGGTGAAGGTGCTCGTTGTACAATCATGAGCACCTGGGTCAAATCCACGGCACCCACAGAAAGGCTGGGCATTGACACTCAGGCGTATATAACCCCAGAACTGGGGGGCCAGAGACAGACAGATCCCAGCAGCTGTCTGGCCACCCACCTGGTTGAGCCAGTGAGCTTCGGCTTCAGTGAGAGACCTGTCTCAAGAAAGCAAGAGACAGCAATAGTAGAAGACCTCAGCATTCCAATGGCCAATGTGTGTACAACAGGTATGCATGTATCCTCCCCATGCACAAGTACACACACACACACACACACACAACCACACCATACCACAAAAGAGCTGCTACTGTAATCACTAATATTTCAATAATCGTTTCCTTCTCTTTGAAACAAAAGCTTTTTAAAAGGCACATGGCTCTTCATACGTACACACATATCTTTTTTTATAGGGCCAGTCTGGATTTGTATTTTAACTGGTTTAAAAATAACAGGCACATAATTGGTTACTTTGCAAATGAAAGTCATAGGCAGTAAATTTAATGTTATACAGTTATTTGGACAAACACTAAGGTAATATAGGACCTGAGGGAAAACTTTTTTTTTTTTTTTTTTTTAGAAGATTTCATTATTGTATTGAAAAGGCTAAATGAAGAGATGAACTTTAGGGCTGGGGCTGCAGCTTGGTGGCAGAGCACTTTCCTAGCATCCTCAACACTGTGAAAACCATCTGAAGAGCACAAGAACAAAGCTATAGGTGCCATCTTAACAGCACGAGCAGAATCTCATGCCACCTTGCTTCTCTCTCCACTCATGTGGGTTATAAGGTTATATCCCTTGAGATAGGGAGGGAGGGTTATGCAAGGTACTAGAGACCATCAGTGAAATGTTCTTGCTGAAGTGAAGTGTTCTTGTTCTGGGATGCTGCCCCACCAGGACCCTGTGTAGCTACATGCCTATGTCCTCACTAGGTTGACCATCAAGCCTGGAGCGAGGCTTTATTAACCTTGATTCTGGTTTGCTTTCTGTGGCTGTGATTAAGATAAAAGCAACTAATGGAAGGAAAGGGTTTATTTGGCTTACCCTTTCAGGTCACAGTCCCTTTCTGAGGGAAGTCATGGCAGGAACTAGGATAAAAATCCTGGATGGTTTCTGCTTGCTGAGTGACTCTGACTCAAGCATGACGTCATGCCTCGATGGCTTTGTTATGGAACTCAGGACCACCAGCCTAGAAGTTGCTCTGCTCACAATGGACTGGGCCCTCTCCCAGAAATCACTAAATTAAGAAATGCCCACAGCAGAATCTTATAAAAGCCTTTTCTCAACTAAAGCTCCATCCTTTCAGATGAGTCTAGCTTGTGTCAAGTTGATATCAAATTAGCCAGCACCACTGACCCCTCGTCAACTTAACACACAAACACAACACTGTTAAGACATAAATGTTCCATTTCTTGTTCCTCCCCCAAGACCGCACACTAATGTCAAAGTTACAATATAAACATCCCAAATTTTTAAAGTCCCACAGACTTTAAAAATTCAAACACTTAAGAATATAAATCAATCTTGGCCAGGGATGGTGGCACCTGTAATCCCAGCATTTGGGAAGGCAGATGCAGGCAGATCTCTATGAGTTTGAGGCCAGCCTAGTCTACAAAGTGAGTCTAGGGCAGCTAAGACTACACAGAGAAACTCTGTCTCAAAAAACAAAACAACAATAACAAAAATCAGTCGCTTAAAAATTCAAAATCTTTTCAAATGCAACATCTCTCAACTGTGGGGTTCTGTGACAATAATAGGTAAATAAAATAAGGGCACAGTCTCAATAAAATCAAAGCAAAACCAAACTCTAAAAGCTTTGCCCCTACATCCAATGTTTGGGATTTACCCACAATCTTCTGGGCTCCTCTGTTGGGCTTGGGTCACTTCTCTGGCTCTTCCCTCTGCAGGGCACCAGCTTGTCTTTTAAGCCCAGGCCAGCTCCTTACTTGCTGTTACTCCTGCCCGTCATCCCACAGGAGTGGGGTCTCCGAAATGCTGGGGTCTTCTGCTATAACTGGGCTGCACTTTCACCAATAGCCTCTCATAGGCTTTCTTCTTGGTGCCAAGCCTCAACTTCTCTGTATGACCCCTTCAGTCCTGGGCCTTCAACTGCTACCAAGGCTCTGCACCTTCACTGATAGCCTCTCCTGGCCTGTCACAGGGCCAGCCATTGGCTATTCCCCATGATGCCTTCATGTCTTTAAAACCAGCACCACTTAGATGAGTCTTTAACTGCCAAGTTCAGCTGCCAGCACAAGGTATAACCTCGGTCACCTCTGGAACACAGCTTCTGTGTGCTGACCCTGAAGTAACACTTCCCAGAAGATTTCACCCAATGACGCTGGTCTCTTCTTAATCACTGCTAATTTCTCAGCCCCAGCTGACCAGCATCAGGTACCCCAGCAGAACAACGCTTTCCTTTTAGTAGTTCTGGTAGCTTGTTAATCATAGCTGATTCTTCAGCCTCAGCTCACCAGGACCGCAGAATCTTAATTCAAAACAACAAATGGTTCCTATAGAATCTTTAAGCTTCTTTATGAAACTTCACAAGCCAGGCCTCCAGGCCTCCACCCTCTGCGTTGCCCTCAACATTTTTTTTAACATTTTTTTAACATTTTTTTTAATTTTAATTTTACTACTTTATTCAGATTACAACTCAATTGTTATCCCATCCCTTGTATCGTCCCATCCCTCCCTCCCTACCCTCCCCCTGTTTTCACCCTATTCCCCTCCCCTAGGTCTATGACCGAGGGGGACCTCCTCCCCCACTATATGGTCATAGGCTCTCAAGTCTCATCTTGGTAGCCTGCTTATTCTTTCTTGCCCTCAACATTCTTATCTTCCAAGCTCCTACAAAACTGCTCACTAACCATTGAACATTCAATGGCTTTTCCCACACAGGGTTCCAAAGTCCGTCTAGAAGCCAGGTTTGTCACAGCAATGGCCACAAGCTTGGTACCAACTTGTCTTAGGGTTTTTATTATTGTGATGAAATACCATGACCAAAAAGCATGTTGGGGAGGAAAGGGTTTATTTAGCTTATACTTGCATATTACTATTCATAATTGAAGGAAGTGAGGATAGGAACTCCAACAGGGCAGGAACCTAGAGGCAGGACCTGATTCAGAGGCCATGGATGGGAGCTGCTGACTGGCTTGCTCTTCATGGCTTCCTCAGCCTGCTTTCTTAAATAAAAAAAAAAAAAAAACAACAACAACAACAACAAAACCCACCAGGGCTGCCAGCCCAGGGACAGCACCACCCACAATGGGCTGGACCCTCCCCCATCAATTACTTATTTTAATGATGCTTTACAGGCTTGCCTGCAGCCAGATCTTATGGAGGCACTTTCTCAGCTGAGGTTCCATCTTTTCAGATGACTCTAGCTGTGTCAAGCTGACATAAAGCTAGCCAGCACAGGCTTCAGGTAAAGAGCTGCTTTCGGAATTGTGACCTGGAATCCATTTCATGCCCAGCTGCCACTGTCACCATCCTGTCAGGAGAGGAGGTGCTCTACAGTGGGACCTGGGAAGGAAGTGCCTCCTACATGAGCCCAAGGACCTGAATTTGGAACATCAGCATCCATGGAAACACACCTGTTGGAGTGGTGAGCATCTGTAACTCCAGGGGCGGTGGAGCGGGGACGGGCAGATGGCTGGGGCTCCACGGCCAGCTTAGCTGGATCTCTGTGCTACAGGTTCAGGTAGAGGCCCTGACTCTAAATAATAAGCTGCAACAAGATCAAGGACACCTGACAATGATCTTCGGCCTCCACAAGCACAGATATACATATGCAAGGTCATCCTCATGCATATGAGTGTTCACATCCCCATTAACACACACACACACACACACACACACACACACACACACACACACACACACACGCAAGATGGACAGGACCCAAGATAATGATGTATCAGTGACAGGCAGAGCCACACTTTGAGGAGTTTTGCTTAATTATGAAAGCCCTCTGCCCTCTATTTAAACCTAAGTCTCTTATCCGAATGGAGGATATGGGCAGGGAGAGCGCTATATCCCTTTAATTTGTGCCGTTCCCAGGAACTAGAAGTCAAAAAATGTTACTTTTGAGAAAAGTGGTCATGCAAATGGAAAATCACTGAGCAAGTGTGGACAGGAATCAGGACTGAGGTGATTCTACAGGCTGAGGATGTGTAGTATATGTGTCCCTGTGGTCCCCAGCACCTTAAAAAAATAAAACCAACCAAACAAATCTCTAGTGTGAAATCCCATAAAGCCCTATTAAGATGACCTTGAATTCTGAGATTTTAGCATGAAATAATGTTACAGATCAACAAAAAATTTAAAAATAACTTCATAGAATAGACCTTGAATAAATAGGAAGACTATAAGTATGGATTTCAAACGTCTTAAATATGAAAAAATAGGCAAGTAAAAACTCTGAGCAAAATATTTGGACAATAAAAATCCCCTCCCTCCCCCCATACTCAATGGCCAAAGGTTATCCTCATTGTACGCTAAACTCCATGCACCCTCTGGCGACTCTTTCTGGAACTGCAGCTGCTAGCCCGCTTACGTAAGCGTTCTTTCTCATCAAAAGATAATTTCACTTTATCCGGCATGGCAGACTTTTACATACGCATTTTCTCATTATTCATATAAGTCCATTATTTCGCCATACTTCTCATCTATTTTCTAAAGCCTCATAAGAATGCATGAAATACGAAAAAAAAAAATTGGAATTATCAGACTGTTGAGTGATGAAAGGAAAACCATGAGGAGCCAAACTGACCAAGAAATTAGATCACAGAGTATTCTTACACGGATGGGCCGTGTACTTTGCCGTACACACTTACATTGATCGTAGTAGACCAAGATAAGCAGTGGCAAAAATATCATTTTAAAATCTCAGAACCTATACAACGCTGAATTTCTTCTTTGGGTTTCAGACTTGAGCTTTCCCTGTGGGTTCCCTGATAACGCTGCCTGCCACTGTGATGGGGTGGAGTTCGAGGGTGCTTGCCCTAGCAAGTGACTGCCCTGGGCTTGCAGATCCTAACTCATATTCACTGGCCAGAGGCAGCCTTGGGGCATTCCTTGCAAGGCAGGGTGGGGTCTATTCATCTGCGTGGAAAGAGGAAACGGGTGTGGTGGGAAGACAACGCCCACTATTTCGCTCTCTGAGCATCTTTGATTCATAGCGCTCTGAAATATAAAAAAAAACAAGAGGAAGGATAGCAGGCGACCAAGAAGAGACTTGATACCCTATGAGCATAGACAAGAGGAGGAGGTCCCCCTCAGTCACAGTCATAGGGGAGAGGAGTAGGGGGGAAGCAGGAGGAAGGGAGGAATGGGAGGATACAAGGGATGGGATAACAATTGAGATGTAATAAGAATAAATTAATAAATTATAAAAACAACAACAACAAACAAAAACAAAAAGAACACCACAAATGTAACATCTCATGCCTTTAATTCTGTGAAAGACAAGAATTTCCCTCGATTGCCACAAAATAAAGAATATATAGTTTAAACTGTATGCACAATGAAATCGTGAAGTAGAAGAGTGAAATCATAAATTTACAGGTGAGTTGAGAAACGGGAAAGTATTTTCCTGAGCGTGCAACCCGGCCTTATGACATCAGAGGCTGTACAGTCTCATTCTAGTTTTGAACTTTCAGGTTTCTGTGTTTAACCCGAGGCAGAGTATCTGTAGAGGTCAAGAAGCAAGAAAGGAGCTAGGGCAGAGTAGAGGCCTTGGGGGTGGAGGGCATAGTGAAAACACATGTGACATGAGAGGGGGCAGGGTAGAGAGGGCAAACACAAGTAGTGCAAAGTTTTAGTCTCGGATGGGATGGGGAGGAGGGTAAAACTAAACTGAGGTTTTATGAAAAGCCATATAAACTGCCTACTTTCTGTGTCACCAGAAGCCAGAGGTTTTTAAGCGAAAATCCCAGGGCCAAGAGCAGGAGTCCCTACAGCTTTGGAGAGTTATTACCAGGAAGACTCCAGGGGCTTTCAAAACAACACAGGCTGTTGTTGCTGTGCTTGGTTCCACCAGAACTTGATATGAAGACACTGTTGCTGATGACACTCTGGCAGGACAAGGAGAAATTAGGCTGAATCTGATTTGGGGGCTTCTTCCCTGCTGCCTAGCATTCAAAGTGCCAGCGCATGCTTGCAGGCTACTGGAAGAGAAAAGTCATCAACACCCTTACCTAGATATAGATTCTGAATGGTATAATACTGACCTGCGAGGCAAGGTGCTCCCATTGGTGCATAGTGACATGACTGTTTTGGGGGACAACCAACCGCTTTCCTTTGGGATTTGCTGTGTGGGAAAGAATTCATACTTGGTACTGTAAACATGCACAAAAGCCTATGGCTGGGAAGGTCACAGACCCACGGGGGGGAGGGGAATCTATTACTGAAGTTTTGCTAAATGGACACATAGTCAAACTTACTTCTAAATACTTACATTCTAAACACCCGTACACTAGGGCTGTCAGCTTTGGCCAGAGAAACCTCATTTTGTAGGGAGAGATAGACTAAACTAGAAGCTGGGAGAGTATCAGGATTGAGCAGAAAACACAAAGCAAAACAGAAGTTCATAGGTCTTTTCATTTACAATAGTCTTAAATTTAAGCTGTGGAAAAGCGAGAAGAGAGCACTTAGGTGGTCTCTACTTAGCTTTCCCCATTGTTAAGGTCTTGCCAGGCGATGATACTGCATTTATTAGCTTCTAGCCCTTCCTCTTTTAATTCCCCAGGTTGTATAACCTCCCAAACCTCAGACCCCACCCTATATGCACCCTCAAGGATGAGAACACCAGAGCTGATACACACCATTGAGGGTGCTGAAGGTGAAGGCAGGTTTGCTGAAGGAGCCGTAGGTACCAGTGAAGTCACAGGACAACCCCCCCAAAGACCTACTAGCAGCTCAATACTGTCTTAGAAAACGACAAAAAAAAAAAAAACCAAAAACAAAAACAAAAAGTCAAATTAAAATGTGCTTAAACCAAGTGTTAACAGAAAAACAGTAAAAATTATTGTTTACTTTTATCTACTGTTTTTTTTACTTCATTTAAACACTATAATTCTTATTAATTAAGTCAAAGCTTTAACTATGCCTATTTATTTAGTTTCCTAGATGCTGGAGGAGAAAAACTTATTTCCAAACGTGTGATTAAATATATATATTTAAAAAAAATAACCATTGTTGATATATTCTAATAGGAAAAGAAAAAGAGTGAAATGCATTCCGTTCTGGGGAAATATATGTTCATACATAATTTGAAGCATGGGTATCATAAGCCATTACATTTTTTTTCTCATGTGAACTCTCAAACAAAGCAAGAGAAGACAAGACATCACCACTGGTTACCACTCCAATTCTGAGAACTGTAAAAACAAAGTGAAATAGCAACAAACCGTTAAAATGATTATCATTTGGTCCAAAGATTGGACCCTGCATTTAGACTGATGAAAAGATGGGACCATTTTATTCTTAAAAATGAAGCAAATTTACTTAAACATAAGATTAAAATTCTAATAATAGTCACTTAATTCTCTATTGTTGTAAATTCACTTTTTTCCTGTGGAATGAAGCAGGGTTTAGGCATTTACTAAATATGTCACTCACTAAGAACAAGGTAAAAAGTAATCATTTCAATAGCCTCATCCATGCTGCTATTTCCCAAAATTCTCTGCTCCTCGTTGTTAGTCTTTGTGATAGTGCTGTGGCGTTTCTAAATGTTTCTAGAACTTTCTCCTTGGATGGCATTCATCATCACTTTCCACCCACCAACTCACTTACTGATTCATTTCCACTAGCTGTCAATGACACCATCATTTTCTGTACAGAAAAGCCTATTTTTTTTGAGTCACCATTGACTCATTTTTTTTTTCATCTGATTTGAGCCACCATGAAATCCTATGTAATTGCAAAATAGCTCTGGATTCCGTCCATCTGCCTATAATTTCATAACCCAGTCACCTTGTCCTTGTGTAGCTCAGTGACTCTTATTCCCCAAATCTCTATACCATGGCAGATCAGAGAAGAGCAGTCTGCCTGAACCGCAGACCCAATGGCATTTCAACTTTCCCAAAGTCTCTACAACTTCACAGTGAGTAATAAAAAGGAAAAGTGTGGAGCCAGACTTCCTCAGTGACTCAGTGACTCAGCTGGCTCTGAGCATCCCTAGCAGTGCCTCAAGGTTCTCTTTCATCAAACTATTATAATGATTTATTATGGTTAGAACAAAATAACCCAACACACAAAAAAACATTCATAGCAGGGTTATGAGAAGTTACTTTTGCTGCTGTTATTATTATTAATTATTGATGTGGTTGATGTTGGCTGTCCTGGATCCACTTTGTAGACCAGGCTGGCCTCAAACTCACAGCAGTCCACCTGCTTCTACTTCCCTGGGTACCAGGATTAAAGGTGTATGTCACCACGCCTACCTATGCACTCCATTTGTTTTATAATTTATTTTTATTTTCTGTGCATTGGTGTTTTTCCTGCAGGCATGTCTGTGTGAGAGTGTCTAGTCTTGGAGTTACAGACAGCTGTGAGCTGCCATGTGGGTGCTGGGAATTGAACTCTGGTCCTTTGGAAGAAGAGTCAGTACTCTTAACCACTGAGCCATCTCTCCAGCCCCATATCACTCCATTTTTAATCTAATTCTTCTCTAGTGGAGAATCCACATTGCTCTTAATTTTTTCTTGCTGTTTTCTTCCAACATTTTGGGGGACACGTTTCTGACCCCAAATCCCTTACTCCTCTGACCTTGATCCTTTTATATTTTCACACTATCTGCTAAAGAGATAATGGTGAAAGAATTCTACCAGGGTCAGGAGAAAAGGGCTCATTTCACCACAAAGAATTTTAAAGACAGTCCTTAATAAAAATCCATTCTTTTAAACATTATCATTCTATATCTAAAGACTGCATCAAGAAATTGATGATTAATTCTCGCATCAGCTTCATTCCAATGCAGATCCCTGATCTCATAAGAAAGAATAATATGATTTAGTCCCTAAAACCCAAAGGCTGTTAAGAGAAAATGCTATATATATACATATATATATATATATATATATATATATATATATATATATATATATATATATAATATATAGTTCAATGTCACATTTCTTTTAGTTTTTGATTCTGCCTCAGTTCCACAGTTCATATTTTAGTTTAAGTAATTTTAGATCAAATTTTTTTTGTTGTTCAATGTTTATATGTCTTTGGCTGCTTTTTGTCTTTCAAGTCCTCCAATTGCACACTGCCCCACTCTTCTCACGTCTGTCGCACTAGCACTACTGTCTCTTTGAAAATTCATATTCTTTCTTAGCCATAAGCACTTACATTCTCCTCAGACCAATTACTTTCTTGTGTTCTGACCTGAGCTGGTCCACCTTCCCTTAGGTACCCTTGTGGTTCCTTTCCCCCCAGAGGTCCTCAGATTGATTAATGCTGAGGTTACAGGATCACCTGGCACATTATGGCCCAGAACCCCTGGATTCAAACAATCTCCCTGCCTCAGTCTCCTGAGTAGCTGACACTATAAGAGTGTGTCGCTCTTGTTTCATTGTTTGTTTGTTTGTTTTTGATAGACTTTACTTTAGGATTGTGGTTTTTAATGAAAGGAAGTCACTTAAATTACTTTGTTAAAGTGATACAGAGTTTTAAAATATTCTTCTGAGCATGCATGGTATTTTATTTAATTGGGCCAGTTTTCTTTCTTTCTTTTTTTTCCTTCTTTTTTTTTTTATTAATTTATTCTTGTTACACCTCAATGTTTATCCCATCCCTTGTATCCTCCCATTCCCCCCCCCCATTTTCCCATTATTCCCCTCCCCTATGACTGTTCCTGAGGGGGATTACGTCCCCCTATATATTCTCATAGGGTATCAAGTCTCTTCTTGGCTACCTGCTGTCCTTCCTCTGAGTGCCACCAGGTCTCCCCCTCCAGGGGACATGGTCAAATGTGAGGCACCAGAGTACGTGAGAAAGTCATATAACACTCTCCACTCAACTGTGGAGAATATTCTGACCATTGGCTAGATCTGGGAAGGGGTTTAAAGTTTACCTCCTGTATTGTCCTTGGCTGGTGCCTTAGTTTGAGCGGGACCCCTGGGAATTGGGCCAGTTTTCAAGTGCAACTTGTTTTTGTTGTTTCTCCATTCTTCTTCTTTTTCTCTGCCGTTCCCTGCCCTGTAGGTTTCCACATTCAGAACTATCTTTCCTACTTGCATGTGATGTGAGTCCTTTTGCTCACCCTGGACTTTCTCAACACATCTTCTTCCCTGCTCATGGTCTCCACATCTAGTTTCACACCCTATAAGAACTCTCATATCTACTTATACACATACAAGCACTAAAAGTCATGGTGTGCATATGAGAGAGAACAGCCAGTCTTTGTCTGAGTCTTATATTCTTTCCAAATGCATCTGTTTTCCTGAAAAAAAAATATTGATTTTCTTTACTGTTGAATAAAATTCTGCTGTCTATACCATATTTTAAATCCATTTATCTATTGATGAGCCATCTAGGATTGTTTCATATTCTTACTGTTACGACTAATCCAGCCATGGATATTCAAGTATCTCTGTGGTATACGCCCACGAGTGGTAGGTGTCACTGGGTAAGATGGTAGTTCTACTTTTAATTGTTTTGAGAAACCTCCATATTGTCCTCCATTTTGACTGTGCTGGTTTACACTTCCACCAGCTGTGAATAAGGATCATTATTCCCACATCCTTATCACCATTTTTTATGACAGCCACCATTCTGACTAAAGTGACATAGCAGCTCAAAACGGTTCTAATTTGCATTTCCTTGTGGCAAGGATGTCAAACTTTCTTAAAATATTTATTGCCCAAAATTTGTATTTCTCGTGTTCGTCTCATTAGCCTTTTCATTGATTGGCAGACTTGATTTGAGGTCATTATATTTTTGTAGGCTCTCTTTATAGTCTAGATATTAACCTGTGTCTGAAGTACAATTGGTAAATACTTTTCTTCCACTCTGTGGGTTGAATGTTGACGCTGCTGATAGTTGCCTTGGCTGTGCAGAAAGTTTTAAATTTCGTGTTTTCACATTTGTTTCCTTAGGACTATTTCCTGCGTTATCAGAGACCTGTTCAGAGAGTTCTCGCCTACATTGTGCCTTTAGTTGTATTCCTTGTCTTCCTTTAACAGTCTCAGAGTTTCGAGTTTTAAAGTAATGTCCACTTTCAAGGGCTCTTTTTGTGCAAGGCAAGACATATAGATCCAAGGTTATTCTTTTGAAGGTACATATGCAGTTCTGCCACCAACGCTTGCTGAATAGGCTTTCTTTTCTAGTATGTTTTGATGCTGTATACTGTTGCTTCAGTCTACTTTTTTTATGCTAGCACCATGCTGTCTTTGTCACTATGGCTCTGTAACGTAGATTGAGGTATTATAAGTCCTTCAGTGTGCCTTCTACTTAAGATTTATTTAGCTACCCATGCTCCTTTGTGTTTTTATGTAAATTATTTTTTCCTAGTTCTATGATGAATGTTATTGGGATTTTGATGGAGATTGCATTAAGACTATAGGTTATGTTTGAAATAACCATTTTTAGGAAAAAAATAAGTTATATGACTTTTGAAATTAGTTCCTTTAAAAATTTCATACACGTATATAATGACCTTTGATCGTATCTACTTCCCACTCCTCTACTCCTAGATGTCCTCTTCTCAGCTTTGTGACTTCTCCCCTCTTTCTTTCCTAACCCCCCCCAAGGTAACTCTGACACATCCACTTCATGACTACTATTCCTCTTCCTCATTTGCCTCCTCTTTTTTTTTTAAGGATAATGAACTAAATCCAATTAGCAATGGCTGCTCTTGTTTTCAAGGGTACGGAGCCACCCTCTAGAACATGGACAACCCACTAGTGGCCACATTCCAAAAAAGAATGATTTTATTTCCTTAAGCAGCCACCAACTGCCAGTAGTTCCTCAGTGTGGGTGGAGCACAGGAGCTCCTTCTTTACTCATACTCAAGTTTAAGCTGGCTTGATCTTGTGCAGATCTTGAAGAAAGAGAATTTGCAGGAATACTCAATAAACTATTCACAAATCAAATCCAAGAACAAAGCAAAAAAAAAAAAATTATCTACCATGATGTAGTAGGATTCATTCCAGAGACACAGGAATGCTTCAACATATGAAAATCCATCAACATAATCCACAATATAAATAAAATGAAAGAAAAAACCCACATGACCATCATATTAGATACTGAAAAGGCCACTGACAAAATCCAATAACCCTTCAGGTTAAAAGTTTTAGAGATAACAGGGATAGAAGGCCCATACCTAAACAGTATAAAGGCAATATATAGCAAGCCAATAGCCAGCATAAAATTAAATGGAATCTTAAAGAAATTCCACTAAAACCAAGGACAAGACAAGGCTATCCAAGCTCTTCTTATCTATTCATTATAATACTTGAAGTTCTAGCAAGAACAACACAACAACTGAAGTAGATCAAGGGGATACAATTTGGAAAGGAAAAACTCAAAGTATCCTTATTTGCAGATGAAATGATAGTATACATAAGTGACTCCAAATATTCTACCAGGAAACTCCTATAGCTGATAAACACTTTCAACAAAGTGTCTAGATGATACAAAATTAACTTTAAAAATATCGGTAGCCCTCCAACATACAAACAATAAATGGGCTGAGAAAGGAATTAGGAAAACAACACCTTTCACAATAGCCACAAACAATATAAAATGTATTTATGTAACTCTAACCAAGCAAGTGAAAGATGTGTATGAAAAGAGCTTCAAGCCTTTGAAAAGAGAAATTGAAGAAGATATCAGAAGATGGAATGATCTCCCATGCTAATGGGTAGGTAGGATTTAAATAGTAAAAATGGCCATCTAACCAAAAGCTATCTATGGATTCAATGCAATTCCCATCAAAATACCAACACAATTCTTTATAGACCTTGAAAGGACAATTCTCAATTTCCTGTGGAAAAAACAAAAAACTCAGGATAGCTAAAAAAAAATTGTACAATAAAAAACCTTAAAATCACCATCCCTGATTTTAAGCTGTACTACAGAGCAATAGTAATAAATACCACATGGTAATGGTATAAAAGCAGAGAAGTTAATCAATGGAATAGAACAGAAGTTCCAGAAATAAACCCACACACCTATTGACATTTGATTTTTGACAAAGAAGCCAAAACTATACAATGAAAAACATAAAGCATTTTCAATAAATGGTGCTGGTTTAAATTGGATGTCTGCATGTAGAAGAGTATATATTTATCACCCTACCCAAGACTCAAGTCCAACTGGATCAAAGATCTCAACATAAAACCGGATACACTAAATCTAGCAGAAGAGAAAGAGGGTAAGAGCCTTGAACTCATTGGTACAGGAGACAACTTTCTAAACAGAACACCAATAGCTCAGGGTCTAAGATCAACAATTAATAAATGAGGCCTCATGAAACTAAAAAGCTTCTGTAAAGCAAAGGACACTGTCAGTAGGATAAAATGGCAGCCTACAGCTTGGGAGACAATCTTCATCAACCATACATCCAACAGAGGGTTGATATCTAAAATATATAAAGAACTCAAGAAACTAGACATCAGCAAACCAAATAAGCCAATTAAAAACGAGGCACAGAGAATTCTCAATAGAGAAACATCTAATGACTGAAAAGTACTTAAAGAAATGTTTGTTTCCTTTGTCATCAAAGAAATGCAAATCAAAATGACCCTAAGATTCCATCTTAACCTGTCAGAATGACCAAGTTCAAAAACTCAAGTGACAGCACATGCTGGCAACTATATGAGCAAGGGGGACACTCCTCCATTGCTGGTGGGAGTGCAAACTGGTACAACTACTTTGGAGATCAACCTGGATGTTTCTCAAAAAATTGAGAATAGCTCTACCTCAATGCCCAGCTTCACAATTCCTTGGCATGTATGCAATAGATGCTCTATCATACACCAAGGGCATTCACTCAACTACATTCACAGCGCCTTTGTTTATCATAGCCAGAAACTAAAAACAACCCAGATGTTCCTCAACTGAAGAATGGATTTTAAAAATGTGGTACATTTACACAATGAAATACTACTCAGCTATTAAAAACAAGAAAATCATGAAGAAAATTTCAGGCAATGGATGGAACTAGAAAAGATCATTCTGAGTGAGGTAAGCTGGACTCAGAAAGACACAAATGGTATTAGTCACTTATAAGTGGATATTAGCCATATAGTACAGGATGACCATACTACCATTCACAGACCCAAAGAAGCTAAGTAACAAGGAAGACCCAAAGGAGGATATTTGTATCTCATGCAGAAGGGGAAATAGAACAGACAGTGGAAGTGGTTGAAGAGAGGGAACAGGATAGGAGAGGGAGTGCTGAGGGAAATAAAGGGGGGATCAGATGTGGGGAGATCTGGGGCCGGAGGAGAGAAGGTTTGTAGAGAGAAGAGATACTGCAGGCAGGGACATCTCTGAGACAAGCCGGAGACCTACGACAGGGTAGGCTCTTGGGAGGACATGGGGGTGACTTTAGCTGAGAGCCCTAGTAGCAAGAGTCATAAAAACTAAAGAGCCCACCCTCTATCCAGCCAGGACTACTAGCGAAGGGATAGGAATACCAACTCACCCACAAAAACTTCAACCAAAAATTTATCCTCCTACAAGATGTTCAGGGAGAAAGACAGAGCATAGATTGAGGGAATATCCAGTCAGTGTCTGACCTGAGACCCACACCAAGGGAGAGTGCCAGCCCCCTGACACTATTAATGAAACTCTGCTATGCTTGCAGATGGGAGCCTAGGATAGCTGTCCTCTAGGAGGCTCCACCCAGCACTTGATTGAAACAGATGCTGAGACTCACTGGCAAACATTGGGTAGAGTAGGGAGCCTTGTGGAAGAGTGGGGTGGGGGGGAGAATAGAAGGACCCAGAGGGGACAGGAACTCCACAAGAAAACCAACAGAGACAACTAACCTGTGCTCAGAAGGGCTTGTGGAGTCTCAAGCACCAACCAAGGACTGGGCATGAACTGGACCTAGGCTCCCTACAAATATGTACCCAATGGGCAGCTTGGTCTTCATGTGCATACCCTAGTAAGTGGAGCAAGGGCTGTCTCTGAGAAGGACTCTGTTGCATGTTTTTCAATTGCTTCCCCCTGGAGTAGGAGGGCTGCTTTGCCAGGTCATGGAGGAAGAGGATGCTCAGTCCTGAGGTGACTTGTTATTTGGTGGTTGTTGGTGGTGGTGTTTGTGGGGGAGTGGGAGTTTCCCTTTTCTGAGTGGTTGGGGAGGGTGTATAGGGGGAAGAGACAGAGAGGGTGAGACTAGGAAGAAGGGGCTATGATTGGAATGTAAAGTGAATAAAGAAAAATGAAAAAAAGAAAAGATAAAGGTCACCCTTAGTGAGGTAACCCAGACCCCAAACTGTAAACATAGTGTTTACTCACCTATAAGTGAATAGTAGCCAGAAAGTACAGGATAACAAAGGCCCAAGGTGGGCGTGTGTGTGTGTGTGTGTGTGTGTGTGTGTGTGTGTGTGTGTGTGTGTGTGTGTGTGTGTGACTGGTGAATCTCACTGAGAAGAGAAAATAGAATAGACATAGGGGGTGAATAGAGGGAGGGATCTGGGTGGAGGAGGGGATAGGAAGAGTACAGGATGGATCAAGTTGGGGAAGGAAGGATGGAGAAAGTCCTGGGAAAGAGAACAGGAACCAGTCGCGGGGTGGGGAGAGCATCTCTGGGGAGAGCTAGAAATCTTGGACAATGAAAACTCCCAGGAAACTATAAGGGTGACCCTAGCAAAGATTACTAGCAATTGGGGGTCTGGAGTCTGAAATGGCCATTTCCTGTAACCACAAAAAGATTTCTAATGCAGGGACTGGGACTCTAACTCAGCCACAAAACCTTAGGCCCATAATTTCTCTTGTTAACAAGATATGCAGGGGTAAAATGGAGAAAACATTGAGGGAATGGCTAACTAATGACTGGTCCAACTTGAGGCCCATGCCATGAGAGAAAGTCTCCCTGACACTATTAATGATACTCTGTTATACTTGCAGACAGGTGCCTAGCATAACTGTCATCTGAGAGGCTTTCCCCAGCAAGGACATAAACAGATGCAGAGACCCATAATCAAACATTAGGTGGAGCTTGAGGAATCCCATGGAAGATGGAGAGGAAGGATTGTAGGAGACAGAGAGGTCAGGGACACCACAGAAAGCCCACAGAATCAACTAACCAGGGCCAACAGGGGCTCACAGAGACTGAACTGTCAAACAGAGAGCATGCATGGAACAGGCCTAGGCTCTCTGTTCATATATGACATTGGTGCAGCTTGGTCCTCATGTGGGACTCCTAAGAGCAGAATTGGGAGCTGTAGCTGACTCTGTTGTCCCCCTCTGTGTCCCTTTCACCTAAGGGAACTGCTTTGCCCAGCCACAGTGAGAAAAAAATGCGCTTAGTCCTACTACAGCTTGATATGCCAAGGCGGGTTGATATGGGAGGTTTCCTCTTCTCTGAGGAGAAAAGGAGTGGGGCACAGGGAGAGGGGAGGCAGAGGGGGGCACTGGGAGGACAGGAGAGAGAGGAAGCTTTGAATAGGATATAAAATAAATAAAAAAGAAAAAGAAACCTTAAGGCTTGTCTACATAGGAAATCCCAAGCCAGCCAAGGCTACAGAGTGAGACCCAGTTACAGACCAAGTCTCTTTGGGGACTGGAGAGATGGGTCAGTAGTTAAGAGCACTGAGTGCTCTTCCAGAGGACCCAGGTTCCATTCCCACACCCATATGGCAGCTCACAACTGTCTGTAATGTCAATTCTAGGGAACCTGATGCCCTCTTCTGACCTCAGGCATGCAAGTGGTGCATAAAAACACATGCAGACAAAACACCTGCCTGCATGGAAAATTAATAAAGGGCCTCTTCATGACTCTGGTGATGTTAAAGGCCAAGCACCGAGAAGCTGACTGGGAATTCTCTGTTGGTAATTCTTGAGCATTTTTTTTCGGACTATGATTTCTTAGGGGTGATCAACTGAGCTATGCGTCCCTGAGGCCTCTGAACTTAAGTTTTACCTAGAGCACTGTGGGCATTTGTGTTCCATTCACATGAACAGTCTCTCTCTCTCTCTCTCTCTCTCTCTCTCTCTCTCTCTCTCTCTCTCTCTCTCTCTCTCTCTTTCTGTCTCTCTGTTTCTCTCTGTCTCTGTCTCTCTCTTTCTGTCTCTGTCTCTGCCTCTCCCTCCCCCTCCGTGTCTGTGTTTGTGTCTGTGTGTGTTTCCTGGACTTTGAATTTACTACTTCCGTACTGCTATAGGGGTCCTTATTCCCCTGCCCTCTGCAGGGTGGGTAAGGGTTTTGAATCCAGTCTCTAAACGTCATGCCTCATCCCGCTCTGTTTTCTGCTCTGCAACAGCTATTTCCCCACTTTCCTACAGGTTCTTTAGAAAAGGTTAAAATGTATTTTCCATGGATGATCTCTTATTCTCACCATGATGATTTTTCCATTTTAAATGTCCATACTTTTAATTTACCTTGGCAGAGAGGAAAGGTATGAAATACCATATCTTTTAACAGAACCCCTAGAGCTTATTTTCATTGCACACCCAAATACATTCTGTCCCAACCCTTCCAGTCCTATGTGTCAGAAAGTGGCTATATTTGGACCTTGCATTTGATTGCAAGTGACTCACAGCCATTCCCTCAGCAGACCAAGGCATTCTTCCCCGACCTCCAGCTCAGATCTTATGGATGAGGAGATATGAAGTCAGAATGGCCTTTATTTCTTGGTTCACAGTTTTCTGGAACTTTCAGTAAATTTTTTTTTCTCATAAAAAATGATTCTAGATACAGGCTGTATTGTTTTTCAATGCCGTGAGCAAAACCTCTAAGAAATGTAAGAGAGGGAAGGTGGTTTGTGCTGATGCACGGGTGCAGAGGCTACAGTCCATCAGGGCAGTGGTGATATGGTTCAGTGGGAGCAGAGGTCTGTGGTGGGTGGGCTGTAAATGGCTGGTGGCCAGAGAGAAGCCAAACCTGGTATAAACTTGCAAGTCCACCCCTAGTGGCTACTTCCTCTTGGACTCAAAGGTACAACATCTTCCAGATATAGTGCCAGCACCTGCCAGTAGGTACTTGCGTATGTATGTACCTGTGTGGGCATTTCAAATGCAAACTTTTACATAGCTATTTAAAAAAAATGCTATCCTACTCGGCAATAACTGCGTATGTTTGATAATAAAAATGCATATCTCTTCTCACACCTGGACTCACTTTACTATGTGTATGTTTTCCCATCAGGCTTTAATACCTTTACTTGAGATATAATGATGTCTCTAAGATACATAACGAGGAGCAACATGAGAAGCACCTGGTGTACAAGTAACTCGGAAGTATATTTGGGAGAAGACTGACCCCTGACCTCTGTTCTAATAACTCATAAGATTGCTTAGAAATAAGCCTACCGAAAAAGGAGAACCAATGAAGAAAATTATTACTTAAGGATACTTTTCCCTTTTTATTGAAAGTAGATTTTTCTCACATAATATATCCCTATTAGTATTTCCTCTTCCTCTACTCCTCCTAGCTCCTCCTCATCCCTTCTTCCATATAGAACCATTCCGGATCTGTCTTCCATTAGAAAACAGACAACAATAAAATAAAATAAAATAAAATAAAATAAATTAACCCATCAGAATAGGACAAAATATGCAAACATAGGGGAAAAAGCCTAAAAAAAAAAAAAAGGTACAAGAAATGGATACGGATGCAGAGACTCACTCATTCCCACAAATCAAGAAACTGATACATGCACTAAACTGAAAGTCATATACCAAAAGGACCCTTGGAGGCCTGTGTACACTACCTCAGACTCTGAGAGATTGGATGGAGTCATCCCTTTTCGGGCTGAGCTTTTCAAGGTTTCTCACTTTGCATAATGTCTAGCTGTGGGTCTCTGTATCTGTTTCCAGGCGCTCCTATGATGATGCTTGGGAAACCTCCTACTCTATCAGTCAAGCAGAATGTCACAAGAAGTCATTTCACTACTGCCTTCTTTTGGCAGAACAGGAGCATTTGGTTTTACTTTAGGTCTCTGTGCTGTCTAGTCTCAGGTACCCAATTTCCCAAACAGTGTCAGGTATGTGTTCCATCTTGTGGAATGGACCTTAAGTCAAATTAGGTATTAGTTGGTTACTTCCACAAGCTTTATGACACTTTAGCCCTAGCATATCTCGCAGACAAAACAGCACGTTAGAAGAAAGGGTTTGTAGCTGGGTTGGTGCTTACATTTGTCCTTTGGTAGCATAAAGAGTACTTTCTGGTGCCAGAAACACTAGCCAGTCTCTAATGTACATGTCAGCTTGGGCCTCTCCATGTTCAATAGGTTGTGTAGGTGTTGTATTCAGCTGTCAGTTTGTGAAGAGCAATCTACAGTATTGGCAACAGACTGGGTTATTTGGGGGTTTCCATGGGACCCCTTTGGCCAACAACTCAACTAGATGTAACCCATTCCTGGTATTGGAAGCTACATTTGGGGAGAAGAGATGTCCAGTTGGGCTGTATCTACCTCATTAGGTGTACACACACACACACACACACACACACACACACACACACACACACACTTTCTACTGTCTCAGGGTTATATACTACTCCTCAAATGGCCCTCAAAACCTCAAATGGTTTTAGCTGTGCTTCCACATATTCTGTCCTTCATCCTCCTCTTCCCTCTGTCTCCCAACTCGATCCTCCTATCCCACCTCCCCCCCAGCCATCCATAACTATTTATTTTATTTTCCTTTCCTAGGGATATCTAACTACTCCCTCTTCCCAGTTTTTCTTAGCTAACCTCTGTGGTTCCACAGACTATAGCTTGGTCATAATGGACTTCCCAGCAAATTTCCACATATAAGTGAATTTGTGCCATATTTGTCTTTCTGGGTCTGGGTTACTTCACTTAGGTTGACTTTTCCTTGTTCCATCCATTTACCTATGAATATCATGATTTCTTTCTTTTTTTTCTTTCTTTCTTTTTTTTTTTTTTTTTTTTTTTTTTTTCATAGCAGGTAAGTCATGCTCGATTGTGTAAATGTACCACACTTTCTTTACCCGTTCTGTTGAGGGGCACCTAAATTGTTTCCAATTTCTGGCTATTGTGGTAAGGTGATGTGTCCTTTGGATAAATGATATGGCTAGATCTAGAGGTAAACCAATTCTCACCCTCCTGAGGAACCAACACACAGATTTCCGTGGTGGCTGTGCACTCAAACTAGCAATGGGTGAGTGTTTCCCTTATTTCATGGCATAAGGCACTATTGATCTTAGCCACTCTGATGGGTGTAAGATGAAATCCCAAAGTCATCTTCATTTGTATTTCTCTGATGGCCAAGGATAGTAAATATTCTCTTTATGATTCTCAGCCATTTGACTTTCATCATTTGAGACTCTCTCTTTAGTTCTATATCCCATTTT